>NC_142600.1:67076663-67230672 GCF_041222555.1 Hakea prostrata | reverse complement strand
TATGTGGCAGAAGGGTGTGAAGGAAGCATAGCGTTCTACCCTCGCAAGTAGAGAATCCTAACTTGTGGCATGAGGCGGTAGTGGAGCAACTCTATCATCCGCCAAAGTGAGATCTCTATTGGTGGTGCGGTGTAAAATTGTTTGTTAAACCCAAACTTTTCATGAATCTGAATAATTTAGAATGGAGTAATTTTGATCCCAAAGAGGATGAGAAATTGTTGTCTTATCTAATTTTTTTTTACCTGTTTTCAAAAATGAATTCACAATGACATGGTTTGATAGACAATTTATGAGATGAGTGATGGAAGCATAGGGCTTGGGTCTAATACTGTATGATCCAAATCATTTAATTACTTGATTAAATTTCATAAATATGTAATCTGTGTTATTTTATGGTATTATTGTGAGATGAAATTTTCGCATTAAGATTTTGGGTGAGAATTTTTTAAATTTCATTGTATTGATTGATGGAGTCCGAGAGATCTCTATCATAATATTTTTCTTACATAGTCAATTTAGTTGCTGAAGAAAATGTGCTCAGAAGCTCTTGCACATGTTATTTCTCTTTGTTGTTCGTTTTATTATAAAAATTGAGTTCACAACTTAGGAAATGATATTTGTTTTTTTTCTTTGGTAATTTGGAAATGATATTGGCATTGATGAGATTTGAAAGAGGCATAGTTGACTTGAACTTTCGCACTTGACTTTTCAAACCAAGCTAAGCTAATAAGCAAGTAAGGCAAAGCAAACAAAGCAAGAGAGCTGCCTTGAATCTGTTAGGAACCACTCTCTCCCGGTGCCACATCCCACAGCCATGGACTAAGTATGAAGAAGATTCTCTCCCGGTGGGTTGGTTTGGATTTCTTAGTCAAAGCCATGGATACGGAATATCTATCTTGATTCGGGAAGGCAAGGAATATACTTGTATCCAAGGATAGTGGAGTCCGGATCACATCTCCTCTGGTGGCTATGCTCCCCCGATGGCTGTTGACCACAAATTACAAGGGGGTTCACAGGGTTAGGGTGATGAAATTTATTTTTTTAAATGTTTTATTATTTTTTACTTGTGGGCCCCGCATAATTTATAGTTGTAACGCCATCAAGGAAGCACAAAGTGTTTCCCGTCAGAGGAGATGATCCACACTCAGCAAAGCGTACTAGTTAGGGTGTGATTATTTCACCTCTTCTTGTGCCTAGCCTTATTTTGTGTTCTATTATTTTCTAGTTTGTTTTCGAAAATTAGTTCTTGTGTAAGATCGTCTTCATTTGTTTTTATTCCGAAAGACCCATTTTTTTTTAATCTAGAAAGTGGCATTTGATAAATCTATTATAAAGATGTTCTCAATTGGACTCTGAACATAAAAATCTAGTTTTTGTTATAAAATAAAGTAGATATATTGAATACAAAGAAGAAAGACAAGATGAGTTCAGCCCTTCTATTGAGTTAGTCATTACATATTTATAATGGAATTAGCATCTTCTCGGATATGGCAATATCATAGTCTACAAAGAAATACAATATATGACTTCTCACACACTAAGATAATTTTGATATGGAAAGATAGATTGCCACCCAAGATAAAAGGTGCATAAGAATGGAAATATTGATTGCCAACATTGTGTAATGAGATGGTTGTGATCTTCACCAATATTGCATCCTGAGGTAGTTGAGACCTTCAATTGGAAGTACAATCTCTTTGGGAGTAATGGACAGCCATAAATAAATATTATTTATAACAGTTTTCACTTTGTTTTCTCTTCAATCAAAGGACCCAATTTTAGGTTGGAAAACTGACGTGGTGCTAAGAGGAGTGAACCCTAGTTTCGTTTTGCTTGAGTGGTGCTACAGAGAGGGAGAGAGAGATTTTTCGACAGGGACGATGGTGAAGAAATTTTCCGGCAAAAGGTGGTTTCCGTTGAAGGTGAGCTATTTCTGGCGAAGTGTAGATAGAAGATGGATGAAGAGAGAATCCCTTCACCCACATAAGGGTTGGGTGTGGGAGGGTTTAAATGGGGGAAGATTGATCATTATATCATATGAGGGTAATATGGATATGTAACTCCTAACTTAACAAAATCTTGAATGGAAAATGATGAGCTTGCAACTTGTAATTTTGAAAGTGTTTTAACTTATAATTTAGGGTACTAAAGCGTGTAACTTAGAATTTAAGCCCCACTAAAGTGTGCAATCTGTAATTTACTCAATATCCTATGATCAAACATCCAGAACAAATGAACCACAAATCTGTTCCAATACATCAAACGCTACACAACGCTTAAAATTTGAGAAGAAATTAACATTAAAGTATTAGCGAGCTTGGATTCTCTCTTAGAGACTCTCCAATGAGTACCTAATGAATTATAAAATCCAATCATGTAAAACATAGATTCAATGAATATACTTAAATTAATTGAATCTTATAATTCAATTAGCATTCATTAAGGAGATTTCCTTGAAAGGAGAAGGCAATGGTCAAAAATCTCAAAGTGTGGCTTGTTTGGTTTAATGGGGTGAAAAAGTTGGTAGACAAACTTCTAAATTAAGAATGCTTGTCTACTAACATGGGATGCTTTTAAAAGTCCCATTATATATAGGTGAAATTTTGTGAAAAAATGTGAAAAACAATAATGGATCTCACATTTGAAACTTTTTCACAAAATCATTTTCTTTCTTTTTTATGTTACCCCGCCCCATTACATATGGGTTTCATATGCAGGGTGCAAAATTTTGGCGAATTTTGTTGATTCACCCCTTCGCAAAATTTATTTGACATGTTACGTTTTGAAGCCTAAATCATTGGGACATAATTGAAAAGTTTGCCGATTGATCTTGAAGATTCTGCTACAAAATCCATAGTAATTTGAATTGTTTCCATAAATTCTTCCATGCATATTCTCCTTCCAAACCACATGTAGCACGTTATTTTTTGAAACCTAAATCATTGGGATATAATTGGTAAGATTGCCCATTGATCTTAAAGATTCCATTACAAAATGCCTTCATAATTTATATTATTTTTAGAAATTATTCCATGTAGATTCTCCTTCCTAACTACATTTGACATATTGCCTTTTTTAGGCTTGAATTATGGAGACAGAATTGGTAAGATTATCTATTGACCTTGAAGATTCTGTTAGGGCCTGTTTGGTTACATGAATCTAGAGATTTCAAATCTCTGGATTTATGAATCTGAGAATTATACCTGTTTGGTTGTAAAAATCTCTAGATTCATGAAACCTAGAAATTCTCTGTAGATTTATGGGTAAGGGGTGAAATCGAGAGATTTCAAAAAAGCTATACATTTGCACATTCACAAAAATCACATTGATCAAATAATCTTTTAGGATGAATCTACAGATTTCATTCGACAACCAAACATTTAATTTTATAAATTATAACTCCATAGATTTGAAATCTCTAGATATTTGAAATCTCCAGACTCATGTAACCAAACAGGCCCTTATAAAATCCCTTTGTATTTTTAATTTTTTATTTCTAAGAATATCGCTGAATTTATTGCATGAAAGCCCCGAAAATATAGCTAACAAGCATTGATATATCGTCGATATATTGTAAATGTTGTTTCAGTTCCTGTTTTGGTTTGCTATTCACCGAATTGGTGAAGTATTGCCTTGTTTCTGGGATATTTTACCGATATTTCATTCCATGCTCTTTTGTTTGTTTTTTTCACTCTTTTTTTCCACCCCATCTTTGTAAACAAACGGTGTCCGAGGATATTTCCTTACCTTAAAAGTAGGAACCAATGGTTAGAAGAAGAAGATTGTTCTACTTTTGATGCATGAGCCTAGATCGTCTCCCCCCAACAGGGAGCACAAAGTGCTCTTCCAACTACTGTTGACCACAAATTACAAGGAGTCCACAAGGTTAGAATGATGAGTTTTTATTTATTTATTAATTTTTATTTGTGGGCCATACATAATTTGTAGTTGTAAGCTGTCAGGGGAGCACACACATCAAAGGAGATGATGCACACTCTTGATGCATGGGATGGGGCCGGTGGGCCAACCATCTCTCTATCCTCTGAAAACTTTATTAGGTCATTTTCTTGTTACAAATAGATCATCAATTTTTTCTATGGATGAATGATACATGTCCATCAATTACATTCAAAGGTTATCTAATAGTTAGAAAATAAAAATTTTATATTTTAATTCAGTGTAAACTTTTAGATGTAATGCATCCTTGATCCAAATAAAAATGGAATGCACCTGCTTAGGTATGCCATGTGAAAACTAAGTAAAGTCGGAGAGTCGACCACAAGACCAACTGTTTGCCGGTTCATTGTGAACCGGAACAGGATTGGAAAAATATCTATCAACAATCCACGTGGCAACAGCAGAACGCGGGACAAACAATTTCTGCGATGTTGCCATAAAGTCTTGTTACAAACGGCTGGAAAGTGGGGCCCTTGACCATTTTGTTTAGTTTCCTTTATCTTAAATTTAAATCAAGCCAGAATGGAAAATAATCCCACTTTTATTTATTTAAGGCCTTTTAGGGCTTTTTTTTAACTCTTCAAAGAGGGAAACCAAGCCCTCCTTCTCATCTCTCTCTTTCTCTCTCTTTCTCTCTCGTCGTTTTCCTCTGCTCTGAGTGATCTCTCGCTGTGAAACTCTTTTAGTATAATCTCGTTGGTTCCGAAGAACGACGGAGAAAAAACTGAACCTGATTTTCTTCCGTCGTTCTGGTCGGAATCTTCATGCTTTTCCGGTTAATTCAAGGGGTTTAATCCCAAGTTTCCTGAAACCGCCGGTTATCTAGTATAAGAGAATGAGAAGACAAGAGGCAAGATTAAATTTTGTATAAAGATTGCTTCACAAAATTCTTTGTATTTTCTGTCTATTGTGAGGAACGACAGAATGGGGAACGGAAGGAGGTCGGTGTTGAGCATTTTGAAGGTTCTGTTGTTGGTGATGGCTACTCTTGCAGCGGTGGCGATCCAAAGTGCCGTCTCTGAGGAAGTAGTTGTGCACCGCAACGCTTATGTATCGATGATGTATATGGGAACACCAAGAGATTACGAGTTTTATGTTGCGACTCGTGTGATGCTCAGATCTCTAGCAAAACTTCAAGTCGACGCCGATCTCGTCGTCATTGCTTCCCTTGACGTTCCGATCCGATGGGTGAAAGCTATGTAAGTAGAAAACCTTCCTTCCACGACTTCATTAGTTGCTAAATCTTATAATCTCTTGATCGTATCTTCTCTCCTCTTAATCTGGATGCTTTAATGTCTTTCCGGCGCCGTCTGGCGAGTTCGGTGGAGTTTTATCCTCCGGCGAACTTGAAGTGTATTAATGATTTTGGACAGACGGTATGAGCCGTTGGATTCGCAGGGATCTCGATTCCTGAGTCTTGGATTTCGTGGTCGGTGAGTAAAGGTTAAATGCATTGAAGGCATTTTCCAGTAGTGGATTACACATCACGAGGCAAACGAACATGAGACCAATCAAACGACCAAAGTTGTCTCGATTTTTAGGGATTCACGCGTGAACACCACGTTTTTCTTCTTCTCTCTAGCTTTTTTCATCCAATATTTTCGCGTTTGTCTATCTTGAGATGGGAAAAAAAAAGGGAAATTTCCTCTTCCATCTGAGTGTGCTAACAACCACCGTTTGCCTCCTTTAGGAGGCTTAAGATCAACGTTAACTTTGTTGACTTGGTCGGACTCATTCCCTTAAAACTTAAAACAATTATAAACCGATGGGTTTGTCTCAATTTGCTGTAATTTGACTAGAAGTCATCTGATCGTTCAAGACTGTTTTGATCAAGAACAGTTGTATACGAGCGTGGTTCTTATCTATTTGAGGATGTTATACTCACTCTGCAAAGAGCCTGCAATGATCTGTGGAGTAATTTTTATATTTGCAGTAGTCAAATAAGATCAGTTAAGGTTGTTTTGGTGCGGTGACCAACTTGCGTTTTGGTGTAGGGAAATTGAAGATGGAGTGAAAGTGATGAGGGTGGAGAACCTGCATAATCCATACCAGACGGATAGAAACTATGATAGGTTTAAGTTGACGATGAACAAGCTCTATGCTTGGAGCCTGGTGAAGTATGACAGGGTGGTCATGCTTGATTCTGATAATCTCTTCCTTCAAAAGACTGATGAACTCTTCCAGTGTGGTCAATTCTGTGCTGTTTTCATCAATCCCTGCATCTTCCACACTGGCCTCTTCGTTTTACAGGTATGCTTCCTTGTCTGTTGACTGAAACCTAAATGGGTCTGAAAAAACGGCTGTCCATGAATAATTGAAGACACTGATTTTGACTTCTTGTTTACTTTTATTCCCCTGTGATTTCAGCCATCAATGGAAGTGTTCCAGCATATGATTCATGAATTAGAGATTGGACGTGAAAACCCAGATGGTGCAGACCAGGGTTTCCTGGTTGGCTACTTCTCGGACTTGCTTGACCGTCCGATGTTCCATCCACAACCTAATGGCACCAGGCTTGAAGGCACATACAGGCTACCGCTGGGTTACCAGATGGATGCTTCGTATTACTGTAAGTAGTCAATTCTTTGCCTGTTACATATTTACACATATTGCAGGTATTTGAAGTATCCAATACATACCTAATGAACATTGTTGTGATACAAATGACAAAGTACATCTTCTTTATTGGGTGGCAGATCTGAAGCTCAGGTGGAGCATCCCCTGTGGTCCTAACAGTGTCATCACATTCCCTAGCGTTCCATGGCTAAAGCCATGGTACTGGTGGTCGTGGCCAGTCCTACCGTTAGGTCTTCAATGGCACGAGCAACGCAGACGAACACTAGGGTAAGATAACATATCAATTTTATGCTTGTTTGTGAGTTCAAGAAATTTTCTAGTATCAAAAGATGAAACCAAGAACCATTGGTAGGCAACACAAAGGCTCCTCTGGCATTGAGTTTTGGCTTATTTTTTTCCTGGACATACCAACTTCGAATGCCATCTAAATGATCAATGCAACCCGAGCTCTCTCCATACTGTGCTGGGATTCTGGTTAGAGGGTCTCCCTCCCAGAGCTTTGCTATGCAAGCAATTTTTAAGCTGTTGTAGACTATTTGCCCAGATCAAACCTCATCCCCTGTGTGACTTATTATCTGGCTGTTTCATTTTCTTCAAACAGGTATGGCGCCGAGATTCCCATGGTACTGATGCTATCGGCAATGTACCTGATAGTGATGGCACTGACCCGGCTTGCACGTCCAAACCTTTCGAAGTTTTGCTACAGAAAGCCAGACAAGTCTCTCTCTTTGCAAACAGGATTCAAGATGGCTGTCATGTGGTCTATTTTGGCTGCCTACACAATCCCATTCTTTGTCATACCACGGACGGTGCACCCACTTGTAGGCTGGACACTATACTTGTTTGGCTCATCATCGCTTGCATCGGTTGCGATCAATTCTTTCCAGTTGGCACCACTTGCTGTATTGACGCCTGGCATAGAGATTGCCGGTACATTGTTTGTCATGGCATACCCTTGGTACAAAGATGGGGTTGTGCGAGCCCTCGCTGTGTTCGGGTATGCTTTCTGTTGTGCTCCAATCCTTTGGGCATCACTAACAAAAGTGATGGCAAGCTTGCAGGTTTCAGTTGAAAGGGAATTTTCCTTGCCATCTCAACAGCCGTCTGGGTTCAGCAAATTGTATTGAGCTACAAGCCCACAACCAACTCAGCTTGCACCTAGCTCCGTGAAGAAGATATCAGGCTGATCTGTCGGACTTTCCAGACACTGAAATTCCGGCCGCCTTGCAGAGGGAACAGATTACAACTGACCATCAAAAGCTGAGAACCGAGTGGTGTGGAGTATAACAGAACGCGTGGTTAATCATTTGTAAAGAGAGTGACAGAATTGAAAGGATGTTGTTGTATTAAAAGGGAAGTTAAACGTTTTGGGCATTTTTCGGTTAGACACTGGCCCTAGGAGATTCAGAACTACATTATTTCTGATATAAATTATCATTTCTGGGTGACGATCCCATTTCTACAATTGCATCCAGAATTATAACTTGTCATCGCTGTGCTTCACAAGATAAATCCCCAGCTGCACTAGGTTAATGAACTATTAATATGAGTGGAGTAATATCCCTTGCTCAAAAGAAGACGGGAGGAATTGTGCTTAAAAAATCAAGAGAAACCAAATCAAGAAAGTCAAAGAGGGAACCGTCCATCAAGACCATTATGTAAGCTAAGAGGCTTTAACGGCAATCAGGTGTGTAGTCGGTAGGAACCGTCCAAATTATACCGCATGACCAGGAAACCAATTACTTGAGCTGCATGTGCAGGATTTGAAAATTGGTCCATGTGTTCTTCCTCTTCATGCGCTTGATGGTCGTTTATACCCAAGATGCTTTGCTGTTCCGGTTGAGATCTCGTTCAATCTACATTCCAGGTGAAGGCAATAATTTCTTTATTTCAGATCATTTAAGAATGACAAGATATGTTATTGATATGAACAATTTGTCAAAGAAGATCCATAAAAATAATAAAAATGAGAAAGAGATTCATAATTCATATACATGGAATGGGGGAGTTTTGAACGACGATTCTATATTTAGTCAAAAACCGAACACCCAGACTTGTCAAATCTAGTCAAAGTCATTAGTTTCCACAGTCCAGCTTAAAAAAGATGGGGGAGACCTGGAGAAATCAGAGAATCAATATATCAATGAGCTTTAAGTTTTATACCATTGAACAATGTTCTTTCTATTTTAAAAGGATTGCTAGGACTCAGCCTCTTCCCAACCGAATGGGTTCCATAACATTGGACCCAAGTAAAGAAAAAGAAAGCAATGATAGCAGAATAACAGCAGCAACATAACACATCAATAACCACACAGTCGATGCCCAAGTTGAGACCAGGCATAACCTATGCATGTCCATCCTCACTACTACTTTTAGGTCAATATTCCACATCCATCACAGCTCTGAACCATTCAATGTTTAGCCATATCCATCCTAGTCTAATAATCAGGAATAATAGCCGCTTCTTGTTGGACATCCAGTACCCATCCTCGTCTCCACCACATTACGGCATTTAAAAGCCACTTTACAATGCTCCGCACCATCCGAGTCTAGAGTGTACTCAACAACAATACCACACCCCATCAAGATTGGATCAGCCACATGGATCCTCGCTCTTCATTCGGCTCTATTTGAAGTCATACCCAGTACAAGGCTTAAGCAAAGCATGCCTTTTCTCAAAGCTTCTCTAGTTAATTTAGGACAGCCTCTAACCCTTTTGGATCCATCAATCTGCATCATGTCTCTCCACTATACATAGATTCTTTATACGACCCTGCCCAGCATTCAGCACTGTACATCATGGTTGATTGAATGACACCAATTGCACAAAGCTCTATATGCACCTCTCCAAGTCATCCACCTCATATCTTTTGAGCAATGTCATCTTCTAATGTCATATATCTAAAATAATCCCTCCGTGGGATCCCCCTCTCACCAATATTCACCAACTCAATATCTGTATAGTGTAGTTAAATTTACATACCAAATATTTGAACTAATCTTTTGTATTGACATGATAGCATGTATATCACACGCATGAATTCCAGTAAACTGGCCATTAATGTACACTGACCCAACTCTGAGCCTGGAACAGATTACTTAGATAGGAAAAACCATGAAATAGATGGCTCAGATCCGTCATGTGACTTCTAGAAAGACCACAAACACTAGTGACACCAATTACCATATAATTTACTACCTATGTGCTCAGAATACTAAATTATCCTCACAAGTCACAACAACTTGGTTTTGCTAATCCAAGGACCAACTTATGAAGAAATTAGCTGGTTCCATATGCAGACAATGTTTAAAATAACAAGTAGTCAATAAGAAAAGGATATCCAGTCCACAATTTGCTTATGATTAAAAGTAGAAAGTATCGATGTATATATAATTTTCCATATAGAGGGACTGACTAAGATTTGATAAGATTATCAATGCACTCAGAGAGGGATGGACTATGGCACTGAAAACCATACATTACAAGGCAAACTGAAAAAGCGATCCATGGTAGAGACAGTTCAATCAACAGAAATGTTGAAGAATAATCTCATAATATTCAAAGGTGATTCCCATGAAGGATTTAGAAACTTACTGTTTTAGATGCCTTGTAGCCTTGTACATTGTCAAGCCTCAAAACTTTCTGGCAAAAAATCTATGTCCTTGGCAGGACCCCTTAGAAGCCTTTGTTGAAGGTCCAACTGCTTGGGAAGCACAAGTTCAGCTTCATTACCTGACATGGAGAAATATCTCTCCAATATCATCTGAGAGAGAGGCAATGCAACAAAATTGAATATATTTAAATAAAACACCGTCTTTCAACTAGTCGAGAAAGAAACATATTTGAAGAAGATTTTGCATACCATTGCAGCGAAGGCATCAACTCTTCGTTGACGAGCAGACTTTTTGGCACCCCTGAAAGATTATTGGTAGAAGTTTCATTCGATAAGGCATTTCAATCCTTGATTTTATTTAATCATTCACATCTTATGACAACAAACAATAAAATCACAGCAAATTACACTCACACCAAAGTATCACCAACTTATAGAGAGGGGGCATATCCTGATATGAGTCCCACTTTTGCAGGATCCCCATGGGGTTAGGAGGAGGTAGTCCTAACCTTCTGCCATATTTTTTATGCTGGGTGACCAGTCTCAAACTCAAACCATGTATTTACTCTAGTAGCCCAGGCACTTATAGCCATACCAAGCAATGGCAAGGAAAGATAAGTGACCAAGATATTAATTGAAAGCAGCTGGCACGAAAGAGGCCATAATATAGCTTACCTTAGCAGTAAGTAGGAATTCAAATAATTGGATTCTATGTTCAGGATCTTAAGTCCGGACAATATCTAAGCTGCAATGCCACATACATAAATAAAAGTGAAATGTTTAGACACTTTATGGTGGAACATCACTTAATAATAAATGCTGATTTTGGTTTCAAAATCTCCAGTTAGGGATCATATGCACAGAATCCTGACTGCCTGCAAGGTGGGTTCATGTAAGACAGTAAACCCAAGGATAACATTCCCAACATATTGTTCAAGCTCCAAATAACTCCAGCAGGAAAACCCAGGTTTAGGTCTAGTAAAGTCCGAACATAGAATTCACCCAAAAAAGAAGTCCAGAAATAGAAGTTAATGAATGTGTAGCAATCCAGCCGACAGCAATGGGTCTGAATTGGGATCGAGTATAGGTAAAAACAGCAGTAGAAAAAACTCTAAATCTCAATCAATTCTGACCAAGGGTTGTTGGGGTTGTTGAGTTATGATCTTCACAAGCTGCAGCAACAAGACTAAATCACCAGAACAGAAACAGCCTTCAATAATGGGTAACAGCAGTAGCAACCTCTGAAATCAGCTGAGGATGGATGCTGATGTTCAGTTTGAGACCTTAAGAAATTGTTGCAGACACAACAGTAACAGCAGAAAAGAAAATATAGGGAGAAGGTGACACGAAGATGGAAAAGAAGGGAGAGGGATAGGGGGAGGGCTATCTAAGCCCTTAAGTCTCTCAACCGCAGCTATCTCAGCTGTTTGAACATGGATTCCTAAACAAGCAAGGGCAAAGTGGACTGCAAATTTAATTTCTCTATAGTCTTTTCTATTATTGCAATGATTGGGCCTAGTTATAGCTTGGTTAAAGCTTTACAAGAAATAGAAACTAATATCCTAATAACTAGTGATCATGGAATTTTGTGGGAAATAGAAGCAAATTAAAATTAGACACTTCTATACTTTATATTTCAGCAACATGCATAAATACTAAAATAGAAATACTACAACAGAAACCAAACTAAGCTCCTAAATCTCCTAAGAACAAAATCTACATGTAATCTGATATTGGGCCCACAAATCTTCTAAGAGTATTTCCACTTAAGTCAAATGTGAGGCTGTGCACTGTTCATACAAACAGTAATATGAAAAGTGTTTGGCCTCTCTGGCCCTTAGACCAGCTGGACTGAATGGGCTGGCTTGGTCCATTGGTCCTGGTTCCATGGTATTTGTTTCTATTCAGCCTTTGATTATACGTCACAGATAAGTATATTTGAGCTTACAGACAAATTCTTTGTCATCAAGAAACCAGACATGACACTTCCTTTGTGATGTGAACCTGAGGCATTTAATCTATTGAAAAGGACAATTAACACATAGCACCAACTAATGAATCCCCAGGACATCCAAATCCTCTGGCTCAGGTGAGAATTTGTAAACCATTTTCCTGTTCAAAAGAAAATCTATGGTTTGATTAATCGGATTGGTTCACTGTTGGTTGGTAAGTATGATGAATCATGTTCTATTGATGATCCTTGTTCTGAAACCTATTAATCATTAACAAATGGGACAAATCTGGAAGTTACAACATTAGTACAGGCCCCCTTTCTCCTTAACTCAATCAGGACAAAGAGCAGGTACTAGTAACCATCCTACTTAACGCCTGGTGGATTTACAAAATCTAATGAATTGACCTGGGGCAAAAGCGACTCCCATACGGACCTATTTTGAAGCCAGCCTAAACTGTGAAAATGAACTTGTGGAAGAGCAATACAAGCACTGTGCAGCTAGGCAAAGTGGTGGAGTACTGCACCCTAGACAGCAAGAGTCCAGTAGAGACATGAAAGCACTCTCCAAGCGCCTCAATACAGATGCCAATAACTCTTACAATTCATTTGTCAAGGCCTGGACAAAGATATTGGTGTTTTCTATGGCAAGTAGCACAATACTACTTGTGGAAAGTAAACTGAAGATGATTTGTAAACTAGACAGAAAGGAAAAAGGAAAAGAAGGCAAAACATGATAATTTACAGATATGCTTGCTCCAAACAAAACGCATGCAACAAAATAATTAGGTTGCTTCACAAAAAACTTACAGATCAATCATAGAATCAAGAGCCTCCATTGATGTCCCATGTTCGTCTTGCAGATATACTCGCCAACCTCTGCTGGCAGGGAATACTGAAATCATTAATTAATACAACAACAACAACATCTCTTGTCCAAACTAAATGGGGTCGACTACATGGACAATTACTTAATATTAAAAGAAAATAGAGATTCCTGTAAATATGGAGAGACACTGAAAATGCTAGTCGTTCTGGCAATAAACTCTTGGTCTTTGGGAGATTTTACCAAGCAGGGCTCATGCATAGTCAACTTCATCAAAATAGGAACAAGGGAACTTCAATCAACCTCATAGAAGACTAAGGTGGGTCCATGTCCGGGTGTTGGTTCTCAAATCTAACATACATGGGAGATAGTCCAGATATATATTTTAGAAAAGGAAGTGATAGATCCTTACCTAGATTTGCTATTCCCAAATAAAGAAAGATTGCAGCGGAAGAAAATCAAGATCCACGTCCTTGTTCCTCCACAAAAAATCATCACGGGCAAATCCTCCTCAATCTCGTGGAAAGGGAGAAAGTCCACAACCCAAATACCGTTGTGGATGGATGGTTGAAGAGCGAGATCAAAGCTAGGAAGAAGAAAATCTCCACGAATTTTTTTCTTCCTTCTATTCCTACATTTTTCCGAGAGAGAGAGCGAGAGAGCCGTTTCCAAAAACGATCTTACTCGTGTGTGTTGAGTGAGTCAACAGTTACCAAAATATATTCTCATATTTCGTAACCGCCTAATAAATGAATTTTCACAATTGCCCTTCAACATATTCAAAATTCCCAACATCTCCCACTTGCACAAGGGCAAATATCGATATCTTTGTCACAGTGTGTCCCAGACACCAACATCCATAAGTCATACTGGTAAATAGGTCGTGCAACCAGTGATATACCTGCACTTGTGAGCCCTAAACTAGAAACCTTCCCAGAAGGCCAGAATGACAGCATCACTCAAAGTAACACATTAAATAAGCATTAGTATACCACAATGTCCTAGGTTTATTCAAACTCATTAGACAAAAAGTATCTCGATCCCTCTGAGAGATCACCTTCTTGTCCTTAAAATGTTTGCTACTATAATTAATATAGTTGGCACCAGCAAACACTCTTGAGGTGCAATTGGATCAAACCTTTCCTTTTTTGCCCCAGACCATCACAACACTTGGGATTGACTCCTTTCCCAGTAATGCCCCTTTAGGTCAAATCAATCATGACCACAGGTAACACCCCAAATTAGCCACATCAACCCTTCTTTTCATGACATTGTCAAAAGTCACTAAGGACACTAATAGACAATAAAGTCCAAGACTCACACAATGAAAGGAGCAGGGATCCATCCTCTCAATTCCTATAGCTTGCTTCACCCATGTCCATCATATCAAATATGGAGGACAACCATTTCTTAATGTTTTCCAATAGCTCCTTACAATTGCTAGCTTTGAGTATGTCATCTATATACAGTGTCAGAATGACAAAATTAGCATTAGATCTATTGTTGTAAACACAGTGGTCTTCCTCAAGCATGGAAAAACCATTTTCCATCATAGCTTGGTGGAAGCGCACATTCCACTGTCTAGACGCTTGCTTTAAGCCATATATGAACCTCTTTAGCTTGCACACTTTGTGCTCTAATCCCTTAGCTTCAAAGCCTTAAGGTTGATGCATGTAGATCTCTTGCTCAAGTTTTCCATTGAGAAATGCAATCTTTACATCCATCTAGAAAAACTCTAAGTCCATCTGAGCAACAATGGCTAATATGAGGCGGATGGAGGCAAATCTAACCACTGGGGAACAAGTTTCCTCATAATCAACGCCCTTTCTTTGGGTGTAGCCCTTAGCCACCAAACGTGCCTTGAATATCTCAATAGATCCATCCACCATTCTCTTGATCTTAAGAACCCACTTGTTCCCAATTGCCTTTTGGCCCAGCGGTAAGTCAACCAAGTCCTGGACATGGTAAACTCTCATCGACTCCAACTCTTTCTCTATAGCTTTCAGCCATTCCTTTGAGCTCGTTCCCGCAAGAGCTTCCTGCACTCTTTGGTTCTTGCTCATTGACTGGAGTTATCTTAGTTGCCTCACAGTCAGTCTCTTCAAGGGCTACCATGTAGGCTTCATCCTCTATATTGTAACGTCGACAAGGAACTAGCCTGCACTCATTACGGCGTAAGTGCATGTTAGATTGTTCATCCTCTAAGAGAGCTATCACATGCACTCCCACTCCCATTAGGATCTTCTGGATGAACCCCAGGTTCATTATCCAGAATCTGAGTCCCTGGAGTGACAAGATCACTATCTTGTATTTTAAAGAATTCCAATGACTCTTTGTTAACTCTTGCAAGAGATGGAAAATCATTTTCTAAGAATGTCACATCCCTAGACTCAAGTTCCATTCTCCTCTCTCTCTCATCTAGCCCAATAAAGACATGGCCCTTTGAGTGTTCAGAATATCTCACAAAGATACACTTTCTTCCTTTGGGTCCAAGCTTCCCATATTGCCTAGAGATAGAGTGAACATATGTTGCACAACCCCATGAACGCATGTGACTCAAATTTAGCTTCCTTTTGGTCCACAACTTATATGGTGTAGAAGGAACCGATTTGTTTGGAACTCTGTTGAGGATAAAGGCTGCAATCAACAAAGCATCTCCCTAAAAAGAGATGGGCAGGTTTGCCTGCACCATCATGGATCTCACCATGTCGCAACGTTCTATTCCTCCTTTTAGCAACCCCATTTTGTTGTGGAGTCCTTGGCTCTGGTCCCCCTGGAACGCTTGGGGCCATTCTTATTTTCGTGCCCACCTTTGTTGCCTTGCCTAGAGCGTTGAGGTTGAGCCTTATCCCTCTTGCGCTGAAAGCCTGCACCCTTACTAGTGTTTGCTTTAGCAGCAAATACTTCATTGGGAGGGGCATCAGCGATCATTTGATCCTCCTATAGCTCAAGGTGGTTGGCAGCTTGATTAAATGTCTTGACACATCAGCACGAGTCAAGAAGATCTTAATGTGCTCCCAAGTCTTGGGCAATGACCTGATGACTACGAAGACTTACCCCTCATCAGTCTTTTGGCACTCACATGAAGCTTAACTCACTTATCATGTTGGACATGATGGTTATGTGTTGCCTTATGGTATGACCCTGGCGCATCTTATAACCATCAAAAGTGTGTCTGGTGGTGGAAGTCCTTCCATACTGGAACGTCACTGCCTCCCATAAAGACTTTGCAATTTGGTGTTTCTCAATTGAAGCATCAGATCATCCCTCATAGAGCTCAGGATGGTAATCCTAGCTACCTTATCCTTCCTCTTCCAAGCATTGTAGATCTCAAGGTCCCTGCGATGTTGTGCAGTGGTACGTTCTTTAGGTCGGGACACGGTTTGGTTTATGGTTTCAAACATGTTCTGCTCTTCAAGGAGATATTGCACCTTTCAGTGTCAAAGGTCATAGTTCCTCTCATTCAGCTTATTTCCCTTGCTGAGCCCAGCAACAATGCTCTTAGTTGCAGCCATATCAATTCGACACAATACATGAAAGGATGAGTTCAAATTTCTAGCATAAAACACAAGCAGCAGCTAATTCACACTAGTATGGTCAACCTACGGGATAAACATTTGAACTAAAAGAAATGCTAACATACATCCAATCAAATCTTCGTGCAAATCCATATAGAATTTATATACTAGTTTCATTATGTGCTAGAGGCATGATTCAACAATTAAATAACCCAAATTAAAATTGTTTTACTACTTATAAAAGTAAAACACAAAGTCATGTTCATGCTATGAGGTGGTTCACACAGAACGCTTCTACCTCAATAACTCCCACTTAGCCCTAATAAGCTTTTAATGCCCACACATCACTCAGAGTGTCAAGCTACAGGTGTCCAAAAAGTCAGATCACACTCTGGCTATTAAACAGATCAACATTTGGATTTAGAAGGATCTTTGTCTGAAAGCAAATGGATTTCTGTTTGATCAGACGGAAATTCCGTCTAGTCTATTGTGACCAGAAGGAAGTTTGTCTGGTCTTATGTGACTAGACGGACGTCCATCTCGTATATATATATTTTCATGTATTAACAACTTCACGCGATTATTATATTCTACTATGAGATAGTCTCATTTGGATTTTAAAAAAATAAGGGAAGGGAAATCATATAGGATCCTTCCATTTGGATCCCAATAAAAAAAAAAATTAAATTATCAAGTTTAATAATAATTTAGAGTTTCAATTAAACTCTGGATCCTCCCACTTGAATCCAATCCAAGAAATCAAACAACAGAATTCGGGAGGAACAAAGAATCGGGGCTCGGATGCCAATGTTGGTTCTCAAATCTAACATACATAGGAGATAGTCCAGATAATATAGTCTATAAAAGGAAGTGATAGATCCTTACCTGGATTTGCTATTCCCAAATAAAGAAAGATTGTAGCGAAAGAAAATCAAGATCCGCGTCCTCGTTCCTCCACAAAAAATTGTCACCGGCAAATCCTCCTCAATCTCGTGGAAAGGGAAGAAAATCCACAACCCAAATACCTTTGTGGATGGATGGTTAAAGAGCGAGTCAAAGCTAGGAAGAAGATAATCTCCATGAATTTTTTTTTCCTTCTGTTCCTGCGTTTTTTTTAGGGAGAGAACGAGAGAGCCGTTTCCAAAAACGTATCTTACTCGTGTGTGTTAAGTGGGTTGGCGGTTACCTAAATATATCCTTATATTTTGTAACCGCCTAATAAGTGAATTTCCACAATTGCCCTAGGGCATATTCAAAATTTCCAACATAATGTAGGGAATTTTAAATATGCCCAAGGACAGTTGTGGAAATTCACTTATTAGGCGGTTACAAAATATAAGGATATATTTTGGTAACCGCCAACCCACTTAACACACAATTGAGTTACAGGATTTTTTTTAGCTACTTTCTCGCTCTCTCTCTCTCTCCAAGAAATGCAAGAACGAAGGAAAATTCATGGAGTTTTTCTTTTTCTTCCATGTTTCAATCTCCCTTTTCAACCATCCATCCACAATGGTATTTGGGTTGTAGATTTTCTTCTCTTTCTGTGAGATTTAGGAGGATTTTTCGGTGACGAATATTTGTGGAGGAACGAGGACGTGGATCTTGATTTTCTTCTGTTGCAATCTTTCATTATTTGGGAATAGCAAATCCAACTAAAAATATATCACTTCTTTTTCTAGAATATATTATTTGGACTATAACTTACATATGTATGATAGATAAATATAAACCAACATTGGCAACAGAGCCACGATTCCCACAGTTATTTGTTGTTTAATTTATTAGATTGGATCTATGTGGGAGGATCCAGGGTTTTATTGGAACCCTAAATTATTATTGAACTAGATAATTTGATTTGTTTTTGAATTATCCAAGTGGAAGGATCCTTGTGATTTCTTTTCTATTTTTTGGATCCAAATGAGACTATTAGAATGAAATATTATGAAAATATAAATTTTTTTAATGCTTTTTGAATTTTTTATGTATGGGATGATGAAATCCATAAATCCAGTCCTGTGTGGGCGTTTTTGGGTTCGTTTTTTGAGAAAAACAGAATTTTTTTCGTCTAAATGGAGCACCGTCTCATACAAGACATACTTCTATTTGGCGAGACGGACATCCGTTTAGTCACAGCAAACCAGATGGAATTTTCGCCTGATCAAACGAAAATCAGTCTGCTTTTCAGACTTTGATTTGTCTGACAATCAGAGTGTGATTTGACTTTTTGGACACCTGTAGCTCGATACTCTGAGTGATGTTTGGGCATTAAAAGCTTATTGGGGCTAAGTGGGAGTTATTGAGGTAGAAGCATTCTATGTAAACCACCTCATAGCATGAGCATGACTTCGAGTTTTACTTTTATAAATAATAAAACAACTTAAATTTGGGTTTTTTAATTGTTTAATCATACTTCTAGCACAAAATGAAACTAGTATATAAATTCTATGTGGATTTGATTGGATGTTTGTTAGCATTTCTTTTGGTTCAAATGTTTATCCCACAGGTTGTCCATGCTAGTGTGAATTAGCTGTTGTTTGTGTTTTATGCTATAAATTTGAACTCATCTTTGCATGTATTGTGTCTAGTTGATATGGATGCAACTAAAAGCAAGGTTTAAAGTATCGGTATCAAGTATCGTATCAGTCAGGTGATTTTAAGAGACGTATCGTCCTGTATCGAGTATTGTATCGCTCTAATTAATGTATTTTAGTGTAATTCAATGGAGAGACGTATCGAGATGTATCGTCTCGGTTTGGTAAAATATGGATACGTATCGGCTAGTATCGTATGGAATCGTGGGATACTTTAAACCTTGACTAAGAGCATTGTTGTTGACCTCACCAATGGAGATAAGTTGAATGAGAGGAACTATGACCTCTGGCACTGAAAGGTGCAATATTTCCTTGAAGAGCAGGACATGCTGAAAACCATAAACTAGGCCGTGTCCCCACCTGAAGAAGGTTCCATTGCACAACATCGCAGGGACCTTGAGATCTACAATGCCTGGAAGGAAGGAGAGGGTAGCTAGGAATATCAACCTGAGCTCCATGAGGGATGATCAGTATGGAGGGACTTCCACCACTAGAGACCACTAACTCAGACACACTTTTGATGGTTATAAGATACGCCAGGGTCATACTATGAGGCAACATATAACCATCATATCCAACATGATAAGTGAGTTGAGCGCATGTGGGCGCCAAAAGACTGATAAGGAGCAAGTCTCCGCAGTCATCAGGTCATTGCCCAAGACTTTGGAGCACATGAAGATCTTCTTGACTCATGCTGATGATGTCACGATATTTAATCAAGCTACTAAGCACCTTGAGGATGGAGGAGGATTGAATGATGGTTGATGCCTCTCCCACAAAGGTATTTGCTGCTGAAGCAAGCATGCAAGCTTTAAGCGTAAGAGGGATAACGCTCAACCTTAACGTTCCAAGCAAGGCAACAAGGGTGGGAACGGGAAAAAAAATGGCCCCAAGCGTTCCAGGGGGACCAGAGGTGGCAAAAGGAAATCGCCTGTGATTTGCTTCAATTGCCGAAAGCTTGGTCACTTTGCTCGTGATTGCATTGAGCAAGAGGTATGTACTTTGTGTTATACCTATCTTGTTATGTAACAAGCACTTCAATGCTTGTTGAATTAAGTCCTTTGTTGATTGTTGATTTAGGTGCAATAGAACACATAACAAGGGAACGCTCGAGCTTCATGGAATACCGCCGTATTCCAAGAGGAAGTAGAAGAATAACAATGGGGAACAGCTCGAGTGTGGAGGTCTATAGCGTTGGCACTTACAAATTAGTTTTGTGGCGTGACCGGACGCTGTTACTCTATAATGTGCTGTATTGTTTCGAATATTCAGCGGAATCTTGTTTCTGTTATTTTTCTTATGAGACATGGTATTAGAGTTGTATTTGAAAACAATCCTATAGTTTTGTATCTAGGTGATACAGTTTATGGTTGTGGTTTTCCCCAGAATGGTTTTATTGTATTGGATGCAATTGATTATTTATCTAATTCTAGTAATGCTTTTGTGTGTCAAAATACTGTGTATTGATTCTATTGTGTGGCATGCTAGACTAACACATATTGGTTTAGATAAAGATGAACAGGTTGGCAAGAGAAGGCCTCTTGGGCCAAGGTTCACTATCTGATTTCCCAACTGTGAATCATGTATAGCAAGAAAAGCAACTAGAAAACCTTTCAAAAAGGCTTTGAGAGCCTTTATTCCTCTAGAACTTATCAATTCAGATGTTTGTGGACCCATAAATGTGTATATTAGGAAAGGACAAACTTATTTCATCACATTTATAGATGACTATACACAATATGATCATATTTATCTAATTTCTCATAAGTCAGAAGCTCTATAATGTTTTAAGAAGTTTTTATGAGCTTACTTGAGAATCAGTTAGATAAAAGAATTAAAACTCTTAAAATGGATAGAGATCAAGAGTATCTCTCCGATATGTTCAAAGGGTTGTGTGATGAAAAGGGGATATCTAGGCAACTTACTATTCCAAGGACTTCACAACAAAATGGGGTTGCTGAAAGGAGGAATATAACATTGCTAAACATTGTGAGATCCATGATAGCGTAGGCAAACCTGCCCATCTCTTTTTAGGGAGATGCTTTATTGACTGCAACCTATATCCTCAATAGAGTTTTAACTAAATCGGTTCCTTCCACTCCATATGAGTTATGGACTGAAAGGAAGCTAGATTTGAGTCACATGTGCATATGGGGTTGTGTAGCATATGTTCACTCTACCTCTCATCAATATGGGAAGCTTGGACCCAGAGGAAGAAAGTATATCTATGTGAGATATTCTAAACACTCGAAGAGCCATGTCTTTATTAGGCTAGATGAGAGTGAGAGCAAAACGAAACTTGAGTCCAAAGATGTGACATTCTCGAAAAATGATTTTTCATCTTTTGCATGAGTTAACAAAGATTCATTGGAATTCTTTGAAATGCAAGATAATGATCTTGTCATTCTAGGGACTCAAATTCTGGATAATGAACCTGAGGTTCATCCAGAAGATCCTAATAGGAGTGGGAGTGCAAATATGATAGCTCCCTTAAAGAGTGAACAATCTAACATGCACATACGCCGTAGTGAGCGAGGGCTAGTTCCTCGTCGACGTTTTAACATAGAGGATGAAGCCTACGTAGTAGCTCCTGAAGAGACTGACTACGAGGCAACTGAGATGACTCCAGTCGATAAGCACGAACCGAAGAGCGTGTAAAAAGCTCTAGCGGGAATGAGCTCAAATGAATGACTGAAAGCTATAGAGGAAGAATTGGAGTTGATGAGAGTTAACCATGTATAAGACTTGGTTAACTTACTGCCGGGCCGAAAGGCAATTGGGAACCACTAGGTTCTTAAGATCATGAGAAGGGCAGATGGATCTATTGAGATATTCAAGGCACGTTTGGTGGCTAAGGGCTACACCCAAAGAGAGGGCGTTGATTATGAGGAAACTCTATTCGCCTTATATTAGCCATTGTTGCTCAGATGGACTTAGAGCTTTACTAGATGGATGTAAAGACTGTTTTTCTCAATGGAGAACTTGAGGAAGAGATCTATATAGATCAAACTCAAGGCTTTAAAGCTAAGGGATTAGAGCGCAAAGTGTGCAAGCTTAAGAGGTCCATATATGGCTTAAAAGCAAGCATCTAGACAGTGGAATGTGCGCTTCCACCAAATTATGATGGAAAATGGTTTTTCCATGCTTGAGGAAGACCACAGTGCTTACACCAAGAGATTCAATGGTAATTTTGTCATTCGACCACTGTATGTAGATGACATACTCATGGCTATCGATAATAAAGAGCTATTGGAAACCATTAAGAAATGGTTGTCCTCCATATTTGATATGAAGGACATGAGTAAAGCAAGCTATGTGCTTGGTGTCATAATTGTCAGAAATAGGCAAAAGAGATTATTGGGTTTATCTCAAGAGACCTATATTGACAATGTCTTAAAGAGATACCAAATGGAAAAATGCAAACCAATAGATACTCTAGTGGAGAAGGGTTTGCATTTAAGCCTTGATATGGGTCCTAAGACTCTAGAAGAGAAAACCAAAATGGAAAGAGTTTCATACTCTAGTGTTGCGGGTAGCCTTATGTATGTTATAATGTGTACTAGGCTAGATATTTGTTATACAATAGGTTTGGTTAGTCAATACCAATCAAACCCAGGCATACAGCACTGGAAAGTAGTCAAAAGAATATTGAGATATCTCAAAGGAACGAGTAACTACATGTTGTGTTACCAATGATCGGATTTACGATTGGTTGGTTATAATGATGCCGACTGGGCTGGAGATATTGATGAGTGCAAATGAACCTTTGGATATGTTTTCTTGCTGAATGGCCAAGCCATATTATGGTGTAGTAAGAAGCATACTTGTATAGCTCTCTCGATCATGACAGCAAAGTATGTAGCATGCTCAACTGTGGTACAGGAGGTTGTTTGGTTGAGGAGGTTACTACGACATACTGGATTTGTGTTGACATCTAAAGAGCATGCCCTTGTCTTCTGTGATAGCACGATAGCTCTTAGTTATGTCAAAGACCCCAAGTATCATGGGAAGACCAAACATATACAAGTGAGATAGCACGATAGCTCTTAGTTATATCAAGGACCCCAAGTATCATGGGAAGACCAAACATATACAAGTGAGATATCATTTTGTTAGAGACACTGTAGCAAAGAAGAAAGTTGTACTTAAGCACATATCTACTAGTCAGATGGTAGCTCACCCTCTTACCAAACCTATAGCCAATGATATTTTTATTTCTCATATAAAGTCCTTGCGTAGATTGTGATTTATTTATGTACTGAAACTTTCTTACTATTGAGTGATATGAGTTCATTCCAACCTTTGTTTTTTCATTTTCTGTATGATTGTGTTCTTCTAGCAAAAAACATGATATCAATAGGCATGAGAATGACTCACTCACACGAGCATTCACCTCTGGCGCTTTGGTAGCGAGTAAAGATGAGATAGATTGTGAATGATATTGTGTAGGTCGATTCAAAATCATATTGTCACCTTGACTTTGGAATCAATACGAGATTCTATATGATGAAGAGAATCGACATGAATGTTCCCACTATTCATGTTGCCTATAGAAGCCCGGTACGAGTACTTTATGTGCGCTGGGGTAGTGACAATAAAGAAACTTGGATTAGACGCAAGTTATGCGACTAGACTAAGACCTGTATGGTGTTGGGAGAGACATACATTCTATTGTGTATAGAATGCTCCACCATAACACATATATCATATTATGTGTGCTTAGCGACCATTGGAAATTAGAAGATGGATCCCTGCTCCTTTCATTGTGTGAGTCCTGGACTTTATGGTCCATTAATGTCCTTAGTAACTTTTGACGACATCATGAAATGAGGGATTGATGTGGCTACTTTGGGGTGTTACCTATGGTCATGATTGATTCGACCTAAAGAGGCATTACCGGGAAAGGAGTCAATCTCAAGTGTAGTGATGGTCTAAGGCAAAAGAAAAGGTTTGATTCACCTGCACCTAAAGATTGTTTGCTGGCGCTAGTTGTATTAGTTACAGTAGCAAACATTTTAAGGACAAGAAGGTGATCTCTCAGAGGGATTGTGATACCTTTTGTATGGTGAGTTTGAATAAACCTAGGACACTATGGTATACTAATGCTTATTTAACGTGTTTTTTTGAGTGATGCTGTCATTCTAGCCTTCTGTGAAGGTTTCTAGTTTGGGGCTCACGAGTGCAAGTATATCATCGATTAATCGTCGCACGACCCATTAACCAGTATGACTTGTGGATGTTGGTGTCTGGGACATAAATGGTCTATGTATCTGGGAAACATAGTACAGAGATTGAAATGTGTATATTAGGGATATATATATATATATATGTGTGTGTGTGTGTGTGTGTGTGTGTGTGTGTCTGGGACACACTGTGACAAAGAGATCGATACTTGCCCTTATGCAAGTAAGAGATGTTGGAAATTTTGAATATGTCCAAGGGCAATTGTGAAAATTCACTTATTAGGCGGTTATAAAATATAAGGTTAGGCGGTTACAAAATATATCCTTATATTTTATAACCGCCGACCCACTTAACACACAATTGAGTTACAGGTTTTTTTTCGAAGATGCTCTCTCTCTCTGCAAGAAATGCAGGAACAAAGGAAGGAAAATTCGAGGAGGTTTTTTTCTTCTTCCTAGTTTGATCTCGCTCTTCGACCATCCATCCACAACGGTATTTGGGTTGTGAATTTTCTTCTCTTTCTGCGAGACTGAGGAGGATTTGCCGGTGACAAATATTTGTGGAGGAATGAGGACGTGCATCTTGATTTTCTTCCGCTGCAATCTTTCTTTATTTGGCAATAGGGAATCTAGTTAAGGATCTATCACTTCTTTTTCTAAAATATATTATCTTGACTATCTCCCATGTATGTATGATAGATAAAGAGAAACTAACATAGAAAAGAAAGAAAAATTTGCTGACGATATAAAGATATTGCCAAGACAGAACTTTGTCTAGAGAGCAGTAAACGTTTGATGCATCTAAAAGGACAGAACACCCTGTTAATACCAAACCCCCTGAATACTGGAGTGTCAATAAAACAAGAAGCCTAACAAATGGTAGCCAAAAGCTGCTTACATACTATAATAGATTATCCAGACTGGAGTCCCAACAAGAAGCCTAGTAAATGGAACAAGCAACTCCCAATTTGACCAAACAGTAAACTAGGGTAAAGGGACATCTAACCAAGAAAAATAATGTAGGAATTAAACAGTTTTGGAGATAGGACACGGTGGAAGGCAATAAAAATAGGGATTTGAGAAGTTCAGAACAAAAGCTTTAGCTACTAGTAGAGTACCTCGATAGAAACAGGTACCTAAAGACTACTGTCAGTAAATCCTTTAAGTTCAATGAAGAAAACGCTCCCAACTAAACAATAGAATTCCCATTAGGAAAAAGAGCGTAATATGCCAGAAATCCGTGGTGCAATGTTTAACATTTGTTTTGCAAGTAGTAGAAAATTAAGTGACAAATGAAGTGGGTAAGGATCACCTCTCTGCAGCTCGAACAGCAAACCTTCCAGCCACACTGCGAACCTTGTTGGATTGAGGCGTCTCCCTCCCATCGTGAGATTTAGGGAGCCCAATTATGAATTCATCAGCTTCCTAGAATTTTTCCGAAAGAGTAACATCAACAATCAACAAAAAAGAGATTTTTACTCCCGAAATGAGAATACTCAATTTATCAAGAATAAAAAACCTTCTCTCTCATTTAACTTCACGTTGAATAAAAATTAACGAAAGAAGTATTCTGACGGACCACTGGAGAGAAAATGTTGGCCGAATTGTTCCCAAAATTTCCGAACTTGACTAGATTCAATACAGGCGTAGCTACAGTAAGTAAGATAAGAAAGAGGGGCAGGGAGAGGTGTACCTGTCGTTCTGCAATCTCGAGAAGTTGCAGCTCCAGCTTTTGGCCACGCAAATCCAAAACCTAAACCAGTTGAAACGAAACCCTAATGGAATGATGGAATGATGGAATGATGGAATGAGAAGAGAAAAATAGAGAAGATAATTGAGAGGTTATTACAGTTAAAGGCCTAGGAGAGAAGCCTTTGCCGAGTGCAAGGCCAGTACGAGACATTCCCAAGTCGACGCCTAAGCTGAAGCCTCCTCTCCACAGAGAATTCATCTTCCGACGAAGCGCATTTGGAGGAATTTGGTCCGGCGTAATCGTAGGGGGACCTTTTCTTGTTTCTCCATCGTTCCCAGAACAGAGGCAGTGAACCAGGGGCCACGGTTTAGCAGCAGCAGCGAGTTGCATGCCAATCATTGCTTTGCAAGATAGCACCTGCTTTGGTAACGGTATCAGTTGCAGGTGCACCAGTTTAGCATTTTCGCATTTCCGCATTTTCGCGCGAAGTACAAAATTTTCTGTTCTTTAATTAATTAATTAATGTGCTGTTTTCCTTTTTATTTTATTTTTATTTTATTTTTATTCGTAATTGATGTGGTTGTACTTCACGCCAAGGAACGAAAATTCGTTGAAGTTCAGCCTTTCGGTAGTGGTCGAAATCAACGAATCAGCGAAATCTCCCCGATTAATATCTCCCCGATTAATTTCCGATATTTCAATGCAAATCTATCTACTATGTTGATAATTTCAACAACGCCAATAATCTATATTCCAACTCCTATAACCTGGGTTGGAGGCAACACCCTAACTTTTCTTGAAATGCTCAAGAAAAAAATTCGATCCATATTCCATCCCAACTTGACCTCATCACCTTCCAAGTGCTCAACAGCAAGTGAAGATTCACCCGATAGAACCCTCTTTATCAATAAAAGTTCTATTAAAGGAGTATATGGCAAAGAATGATGCAATTATTCAGAGTCAAGCACCTTCATTGAGGAATCTGGAGAATCAAGTAGGACAACTAGCTAGTGCATTAAGCAATTGACCTCAAGGATCATTGCCAAGTGACACAGAAAATCCTAGACGTGAAGGCAAAGAGCATTGTAACACTATTGCATTAAGGAGTGGAAAAAAGCTCTATAGCAACCTCACTCAAAGTCTAGCCAACAGAAGGAGCCTATTTCGATCCAAGAAGAAGGGGAGAAGGGAGATACGGTTGTTGTTTGAACACACTGACTCTACAAAATAGAGTGCTAAACAGAATGCTACAGCATCACTATAGCAAAGTTTTAGAAAGACAAAAAAAAAAAGAGTATTAAACCATCACCTTTTCCTCAAAGATTTCACATGCAGTAATACCATCAATTTAAGAAATTCTTGGATATTTTGAAGCAGCTACATATCAATATACCATTGGTAGAAGCACTTGAACAAATGTCAAATTATGTGAGATTCATGAAAGACTTTGAAGCAGATAGAGATGTGCTTATAATTCTAGGAAGGCCATTCTTAGCAACTGGGAAAACGTTAATTGATGTAGAGAAAGGAGAATTGACAATGAAGGTTAATGGAGAACAAGTCACACTCAATGTTTTGAAGGCAATGAGATCTCTAGATGCAATAGAAGAGTGCTCTGTTGTGAATGTCATTGAAGAGATGGTTTCAAGAGTTGAAGAAAGAGTGTATTAAAGACCCACTAGAGCTTTCATTTGCAACAGAAATTGACAGGTGGATGATGAAGCAAGTAGATATATGGCTTGGTTAGAGGTAAGACTAGCTAAGACATTTAGAGGGAGTCGATTTGAGCCTCTTGGATTATCTGAATGTGAAACTTAACCCCCTAAACCATCAATTGAAGAGTCACCTGTGTTAGAGTTCAAACATCTTCCAAAACACCTTCGATATGCCTATTTGGGTGAATCCAAGACACTCCCTGTTATTGTTTCAAAAGTGCTAAGAGAAGAGTAGGAAGATATGCTACTTGAAGTGCTGAACAAGTATAAGAGAGCATTGTGATGGAATATAATAGAGATCAAAGGGATCAGTCCTTCAGTATACAAGCTTAAAATTTCGTTGGAGGAATGTTGCAACAGGTATGTGAAGCAACAAAGGAGTTTGAATCTAATTATAGAAGGTGTGCAAGAAAAACTCATTAAATGGCCTTGGGAACTAGAGCATGCAATGAATGAAGCATTATTGGGAAGAACGATGGAGCATCACTAGACGTAGATCATCCGTCAAGATGCCTAAAGAGGGAAGTAGTCAAGCTGTCGTCTTAAAAACAAGCGCTTGTGGGAGGCAACCCAATTTTATTTTTTATTATGATGTTGTTCATTGGTAAAGTAGTTACTTAGTAGAGTTAGCTTTTGTTAGTGGGTAGTTTACAATTTTTTCTTAGTTTTAACTTGATAGTAAAAATGTAAGATGACAAGATGACATGTATTTTGACTTGCAGGGAGTGTGAGGAAAGCAAAGAGGATGAGTGAGTGTTTTGCAACTTTAAGCAGCAAAGTAAACTGATTAATAGAATTGCAATACTATAGAAATGATGCAGCATCACCAGAGCATTTTCATTCCCTAAGAAAATTCACTAGCACTGTCACAGCAAAGCTAAAACAAAGTTTGTTTTACAGCAACAAGAATGCATTCTATGACCTGCAGAATTTATGCGATGCTGCAGCAGTGCCATTGCATCTGAGCAAAAATAAAAACAAGAAAGGGGCCACTCAATTCGACCCTACCCAGTTTTATTTTTAAACCAACCAACCCATCACTCCCAAACCTCTAAACCACCCTTGACCCATTACAACCCCATCATGGCCCAAACCCATTTGAAGCCAAGTACCAACCACAAACCTAGCCACACCATTAACCCTAAATCATCTCATCTTCTTCCTCTGTTCCACTGCAACTTAGCAGCATCCAACGACACCATTGCCCACAAATCTTCACCCTTCTTGTCCCTTCCTGCCTACACAACCCAACCCCCAAGCTAATAAACCATCCTCTCAAGTTCTTTATCATACTCTTCTCATCTCTGTTGCAACCAGTTCTTCTCTGGCGCCATTTTTTGTGTGTAGATGGGATGCTCTAGGTACGCTATAGCTAAGCTGCGACAAAAATCTCATGTTCTGCAACAGCTAAGTGCTCTTACTCTCCCTTCTCACTAATTGCATCAATTTTTTTTTTTTTTGGCAACCTTGGTTATATGTTTAGCTGTGAGGACATTGCTCACTTTGAGTTTGGGGTGGAGGGTAGGCTTTGCATGTTGCATGTCATCTTGTCATCTTTATTTTATATGTGGTCTTAGTTTCTTAGGGTTTTGTTTACTTTATTTGCAGCATATATAGTTTTGTTTGCTCATTTATGAGTAGCATTCTAGAGTCACTTTTTATTTTATTTTTTATCTTATGGTTTTTTGTTCTGTTGTTTTTGTTGTTTGATATTGTAGCAAGGTTTGTAAATCATTTAGCCTATGTGATGGCTTAGGTTTGGTTTGGTTTGCTTCTTTATTGCTGCAGCAATTTTAGTTTGATGTTTTGTGCATATAGTGTGCATTTCTATATATGTGATTAAAAAAAAAGATGTAGTCAATCTAGGTTGTTATGTGATTTGGATGGCAATTAATTGATTAGAATGTCAGTGCCTCTTAATCTAATTTTGGTGGGAGGTCTTAGCACAACTTTGCTATAATGATCTGATGTCTTCATGTACTCATATTTGTAATGTCCTATTACTGAGCACCAAGTGATGCTTCAAGCCCAGGAGAACCTAGGAATGTTGGATCAATGTGAGAGTTTAGGATTTCAGAATTGGTTGAATGAGAACCTTGAGACTGACATATTAGGGGTCCCAATTTGGGTGTAACTGATAACATGCTTGTATTATGATTTGTTTAAAAAATTATGTGCATTGTGTAGATTGGCAAAGGTTTGACCCCCCTTCCCCCAAGAGAATAATGCTCCACTACTCTAGGCTACCTAGTAACTAGGAGTATGCATGTAACCCATGTTTACTTTTGCGTCAAACAGTGGCCCGAAATAAGAGCATGAAAAAAGAAAAAGAAAAAACAAATAATGCTCTGCTGCTTTAGAATGCCTAGTAACCAAGAGTACACATGTAACCTATGTTTACTTTTGCATCAAACAGTGGCCCGGAATAAGAGCATGCATGTGCGCTTTTGTTTGTGATCTTGTTGAGTAACCAGGTATCTTCATCACAAATGTTGGTATTCGCGTAAAAAGACAGGAATAACATTAAAAAAAAAGTTCATAGAGATAAAGTTTTGGGGTCAAACACTTAAAATATTGTAAAAAAACAAGTTTTTGGGGTGTAAAAGGATATGGGTCCTTAATTAGTGGAGAGGCAATCACTTGGTCAACTTATGAGATCAATGAACTAAGCTTGATGACCATAATTCAGCTAGACTAGGGTAATTAGGGGTGAGATCCTTAACTTTCACACACACACACTTGAGGGCATCCGTATGAGTAAAATTATGACATCTAAGTGTTATTGGCAAGAAGTGTTGGAACTGAAAATTAGAGAAAGATTGAAAGGCAACTTTTGTCCTATTGCATGACTAAGCTAGGTTGTTGTCATTTCTTCTCTTTTGGTCTTTTAGTATTATCCTTTCCATTTTAGTGTTGTGTTTTTTTCCTTTTATCACTCGACGTCGAGCAATATCTTAAGTTTGGGGGTGTGATAACTCTATGAAATAGAGTTAATTCTAGTAATTTTATACTTGAGATAGTTTGATTCAAGAATATCTTCTCTTTGTCAATGTTAATTCTCATTAAATTTTGTTTTAATGAGTCTTAATGTTTTAAATCTTATAAAGGTCTTTTATGTCATTTATGCATAATGCATAAATTTCCCTTGGATTAATGGATGGAATTGATCAGTTCTCTTTTTCTTGGCATTGTAGGAAAATAACTATAAAGGATGAAGAAATGACATGAGATATAGAAGAGGAACAAGGAACAAGCCTTCTCAGTTTGCTGTAGAGATGCTACAGCATTGCAGTAGCATAATTTTCCCAGATTGGATGCAAGTAGCATTATCTAGTGAAATTACTAGAAAGGGTTAACTAATTAGATATTCATTTTATCATTATATGAAGGATCTCAACCGTTGATATCAGAAGAGAAGGTTTTAATCTTACAATCCACTTTTACCTAATCACTTTGGGGGGAAATTGGGGAAAATAAAGAGGCGGAGGAGTTACCAAAAATGGGGAGAACCAGACACGGAGAAAAGAACAAAACAAGAGACGGAGAGGGAGCTCGTGCATGAGGAAGAGCTGTTGGAGATAGGGAGCTGGAGCATTGTGGAAGCATTCTCCTAGTTCTTTATTTGGTTTTATATTTCATACTTCTTTATATTTTAGCTGAATTCTTTTAATGGCTGCATTTATTTCTCTGTCTTTGAACCTTAATATGAGCTAGTTCCTTATTTTTTTGGGATGATAAGAGTACCTAAACTTGTGATTTGAGTTGTGAATATTCAGTTTGTTGTAGCACGGTTTATTATCAATGTATTCAACATGGATGTTTTTGAGTAATTTCATTTATCAATTGACCATCATTGAGTGAATATTGTGGTTTTAGTTAATTGGAACTAGATCTATGTTGAATAACGTGAGTTAGTTTGATCCTTATGTGGGTTTAGCTAAATAGGATGTTAGTGCATATGCAGATTAGAAGATACCCGTGTGCAAGGGAAGGGAAATTGATTCCCAACATTCATACCACTTATTATAGTTCTTTCTATTGAGTGCTCTCCATTTAGGATCTCTAGTTTAATTCACCTATCCTTCGTTTATTTAATTCATTAATCACAAAGTAATTTTGTCAATCTTGTTTAAATTAGTCTTCCTTTTACATAGAGAGTTAAAGATAAAATTCTCAATGGGATCGATACTCTACTTACTATTTACTACTTGATTGTGACACGTGCACTTGTGTAGCATTTTTAGACACAAGAAAAAACACATTTTCTAGTTGTTTTGACTTGTAAAGCGTGAGTTTAGCACACTTCAACTTATGTAGAACTTATCTTTATTAATTAAATCCAGTTATGCTTGTTGCATTTTTATTCAAAATTCATTCACTTTACTGTTCCACTTGCTAGTGTATGGTTGTACTTATTATTAACTTCTAGCATTGTAGGTGACTCTTGGATCTATGACCCGGATTGCTCAAATATCATGTGTATTAATTATCACTAACTCTTGTAAACCTGTGGTTCTGATACCACCTTCGTCACACCTCACCAGTCGGTATCGGTCCCACTCGACAACTCGTGGGTGCGATCCACAGTCACAAGATCCACAATTTGGCCATCAGTGATAATAAATGCACATAATACCAAACCAAAAGCAAAGAACAATTTAATAATTAAATAAAAGGATATACAACTGTCCAAAGTCCAATAAAGAAATATTGTAATCCAAAGAATGAATGAAAGAAACGTGTCCAAAAAGGGTATTTTAGCGGAAGCAAAAATAAAAAATAAAAAATAATTTGTTATGTTGTTCTTTCTCAAGACTAGCACTCTCATCTTCTAGTTTCTCAATGAAAGGAGTCATAAAACCCTTCTTCATCGATCTATCAAAATGGCGAACCGCCTGGATCCTTTTGCCATCAATAGGTGCTATAAGCGCACTCTAGGCACCTACAGATGGCTTCGTGTTTTGCAACACTACATTCCATTGACGCCTCCAGAGTCTCTTCATGGGAGTTCCCCTAATCATACGGTACTTCTCCCACTTCAATATAGCCATATAAATAATACAAAAGTAATCCACAAAAGGATGAGTTCTGACGGACTCAGTAAGGCAACAAATCTCATATATATGTCAACTTCATAACATGGTAAATGACATAAGGGAAATATGATATGCATAAGTCTAGATGCCCTAATAGCTAACCATGCAAGTCTCTAATATGATAGACATGCTTTAAGATATTACACCAGCCCTCCTCTAGGTAGGTCTCATCATTCTAATCCCTCATGGTGACTACCTCTATTGGGATTCCAAGCAAGGGATATGGTCCTCGTCAATCAACCATGGCTGGGGTTTATGTCCACACTTTCTCACCACGACCATCGGTACTGGAACATGTCAGGGATTCTAGCCCAATGCAAGGTCCTACAGTAATATACTATATATGGTCTAGATACTTCCCCTATAGCACCAATCAACTTGGTTCAGTGTCCTTTTCCACCTAGGAATGAGAATCATCAAGGACTGATTATCTCAGTTGGACTCCATTCCCTAACCTTATGGTCATCCACATATTGTTGAGGCAGATGCTCTCATGTCCCAGTAAACCCTAGAGATCACCTAGATTAGGGTTAAGAAGTTTCATTAAAGTCTGAAGTCAAAGCAGAGCAAAACTCAAGTTGATATGGTTACTGTGACCCAGCTAGTCACTTAGGGTGGTTGGGTGGGCCAATCGACCACCCCTTTCTCAGACAGAATCTCAAGTTTGAAATTTAGATTTTTGATCACTCATCCTCGATCTGATTTTGGGATGATTCAAATCCAAATTTCATCCTTAATATGCCAAAGAATTCATTACATTTTAAAAATACAAAAGAGGAAGATTAGAATCCACTTCATCTCATTCAACTAAACCAACCCTTGATTTGAATATAGAAATCCATCTTCGGACATGATTTATGCACGATCATCGATGGGAAAGATTATAACCACCTCAACTCACCATTTACAAAATCTTAGAGGAAAGGAGAACACTCAAATACTAAAGAGAAACATGTAAGAAGAGTGTGATTAACTAACCTCCAAAATATTCGAAAGACCAAGCGAGAATCAAACTTTCTCTGTGATTCTAGAGTTCTTCACCACCAACCACATGTACTCTGTCTCCCAACTGTCCATAGTAGCCTTCACGAATAAAATAATACGAAATTAGGTCGTGGATGACTATTTATAGAGGGTCATGGCAAAACAGGGTTTAAAACTTGCAAAATGATTAACCAGTTGCTTGGGGCTGTTGGTTGGGTCAATTAACCGTCTTAAGAAACCGCCCCTAGTACTTTTCAGCACTTGGGTGTTTTGCTCAATCGGTTGATCCTTGACATCTATCTAACTTTAAACCAATACGTGGTGTGGTGGGTCCTTACCTTGATCTCGGACATCTTCAGACTTGACTTGATTCAAGCTAGAGATCCACCTTCCCAGTCAATCAAGGTTACCTTTGTATCTCCTTCGGATTCCTAATATGGCATGTTCTTCATCGGTAGAATCCATATTCTTAGGCTTAGGGTATTGATTATGCACCTCAATCCGGATAGCCCATAGCTTCTTCCGGCTTAACTTCGGTTACTTGGACCTATAATACGGATCCTGGGTTAGAATACGGGGGTTGTTACACTGTGAGTCCCACCTCTAAATTATTTTATCATATTTAGACATGGGACCTATAATAAATATGTAAATAAATTAATAGGAGGATTAAAATATAGATAACACAATTATAATCAAATTATTAAAAATATATTGAAATAAAGCATAGGGGCTAAAATCAAATGATTAGATTTTTTACCATTTAAAATTTTTAGAAAGTTATAAAAGGAATAAAGTAAGGAAGAAATTGTAGGGGGAAATCTAATCATACGATTTTAGCCCCTATACTTTATTTCAATATATTTTAACCCCTTGGCTCAGCGATCATGTTTTGCATTCCAAACCCTAAGGACAAAGTCTCTATTTCTCCTGCGTTTATTGACCAATGAGATCGTAAGTTCAGCACTGTTAGCTGTTGTGAATTGCATAATAACAAAAGCAAATGTACTCATATCCTTGTTTTGATTCTTTTCTGGCCTGATTTTATTGCAGAAACAGTTCCATTGTCAGTGTAATTCTCTAGAAATATGGCTTGACTTCTTTCACAGTGACACTAGAAGGGAACCCAGAAAGACAAATGGTCCTCCCCATATCCTACAAGAATTCCAAAATGCAGTTTCATGTATGAAATTCAGCAACAATGAAAACAAAGACCGCTCAAAGCCAAACATTAAGCAATAAAAAATGGACGAGCCCATGTTTTATAGCCATTACAGAGATCAATAGAGACGACAGAACCACAACTTGAAACTTCAGAAAAAGAGTGTACATTTTGTCATGATTGATCTTTTTATAGAAAAGAAAGAAAGACAAAAGAAGAAGCACAACGAAATGTGATGCTCAACCCTTGAAATATATAAAACTCAGAACCGATGTTCACGGCTTGGATGCTCCTTGTGATATATATAATAGTTCCCACTCTTAATATAAAGTACCAACACTCATAAAGGAAAAAAGACAAGAAAAATCTCAATACACACTACTTGTTTCAATATAAAAAAAAGTCCATTAAGTGCGGTTTCAATATGAAAATCACTCAGCCCAAACACGGTCCATTAAGAAAATAAAGGTTTTGGGCCAGTTTCGGGTCGGTGCGGTTTGGGTTTGGGTTTACTAGCGGTATGTTTTGAATACCTTGTTGATGTGTGTAATTTATCAAGAGCATGTGAACACATATAAGCATTAAGTTCTCTCAAGTCTCTTGGGTTGGGTGTTCAAAACCAAAAACTTTTTTTCAATAAAAAAAAAAAATTATAAAACTAATATTCAAAAGAAAGTTGGCATTTTGATGAATTTTGTGAGTTGTTTCTGCTTATTCTCCTCCCCTTCTTGACACTTATAAAAATGGATCAAAATAAAGCATTAAAGATTTTCAAATGATAATACACTTGCTAAATATTTACTAAGCCCATCTTCCAAATGGCGAAGGCTTTGACAAGCTTGTTATTTGCATATTCCAAAGTGAAACAATTAAGGAAAACAAATGGATACTTGGGGGTTTTCCTGTCTTTTACATTTAAATTAAATTTAATTAATTTATTAATAACAGGTTTGGTTTGAGTTGGTTTCGGGCCAAATAGTTCAGGGTAACGGGCCACACATGGGATGGCCTGGCCCAACGCGAACCAGTGCGGGCTGAGATTGTTTAGCCCAAACATAGCCCATTAAGCTTTGGTTCGGGCCGGTTCTGTCCGGTTTTAACGGTTCGAGTTAAGTTTTGGCACCCTTAATAGGTTTTGACACCCTTAAAGATTTGTTGACTAGACTATCACATTTACATCTCTTGAACTTTATTATTGTATTATGTTTACATTCATTATACTTCAAATGATATATCAAATGCACCATTACTGTCAGAAATTGGGATTAAAGTGATGATTCAACATCGAATGCATTTTTCTAAAATTTCTAAACTATCCTCCCTTAAATTCCATTCCTTCCTAGTAAACCTTTTCTCACTTTGTAGTCTCATTGAAGAGTGGCAAAATCATGGTTTTGAAGGTCATTAGAAGCATTTGCATTTTTTTTCCCTTTTCTTTTTGGTAAACCATTAAAAACATTTTTTTTTTTTTTGTTTGAAGAAATATTTGTTTGATGAGCCAAGAATCTAAAGAAGAGACATCTAGCCTAATCTTGAGCAAGATGTCTTAACGAAGAAGGCAACAACATTTTTCTGTTTCTACGATTTATGAGGCTTTTACGTAAAGGCTAAAAATACAAGTTTGCCTTTGATTTTTCTTTTTTTGGGTAAACAAGTTTAACGGTGACCAATAATATTATGTTGGGTATTATGTGAAATATAAACTAATGAATCATCATTTTAATGAGAAGGGTAATTTTTATTTGGACTCCCGAGGTTTGACCCAAGTTATTTTTAACCAAAAAAAAAAAGTGACGTCTTGCATTCGCCTCTCCTGTAATTTTCAAAAAAACTAAAGTTAAACTGGACCAAAATACCCCTATATCCTTTCAATCATTAGATTATGTCACAGAAGAGAATTTTGCTTGGATGGTTCTAATAGAAAGATGACATTTTTATTTTACATTCAAGGATTTAAAATTTTTAAATTTACAAAGATGGACCCTTTTAAGAACTCTAAGAATAATATTCATCATTTAGTTTCAAATCACGTCTGTGATTCTCAACCATATGAGGTAAGTTGAAAACCCACTCGCTCCACTCTCGGACGAGTTCCCTTATTCTTGTGGTTACCTTTTTCTTTTTTATGTGCGTGTTGTGATATTCCTCAAAAGTCGTTTATTTATTTTCTAGTGTTCAATGCTAAGAGAATTTTCTTCATCCTTAAATTAATCTCATCACAAGGTTCCTCTTTTTCATGTATGGAAGAATTAGAGTGGTAATTATGATATTTTGTAAAGATCGATTCTTTATTTTCAATGCTAATGAATGTTGTGGGTTGCAACTTGCAATTCAAATCCTCTTTTCTTTTCTTTTTTTCTTTCAAATCCTCTTTTCTTTTTTTTTCTTTCTTTCATCCCCGTCAACTTTTCTTGCATCCATAGTGAAATTTTCTTCAGAAACTAGTTTTGCTTATTGGAGAAAATTATTTCGGAGGACATCAAATTCTTTTCTTACATGGTTGAAGTTTATAGATCATGATTTAAAAAGCTTACAAAAGAATTTTTATTTTTAATTTTAAATACTAACTTACAATACTTTTTTCTGCTGCCCTCTATTTTTACTGTCAGAACTATGAAAAAGCATTACCAAAAAAAAAAAAGAACTATGAAAAAGTGATTTGCATTGCTTGCAAAATGTCACTCCTTTTAAATTAAAAATAACTTGGGTCAAATTTCATGAGTTCAAATGAATGCCCTAATGGAAAAAAAAGCGATCTATAATCAATTAAAGATTGTAACAGTTCAAAAAATCGGGTCACGTCTGAGTGGTTGGTCAAAAAAATTCAAAACCCAAAAACTGATGGAATCCAACTTTTCTTTTCTTCTTGTTACTTTTTCTTTTTTTACAAGCTGGAATCCACTTGTGCGCCTATCATACATTCATACCAATCATGGACCAGTTTCAAAGAACAGGCTCCACTTGCAACAAGCGGGAAATTTCAAAATAAAAGAGTCAGAAAGTTGGAAATGTGTTAGGGAGTTCAGTCTTGTTCAAGAGGAGAGCTTGTTACTGTTGACATCTTCTTTAATCTAAACCGGCAAAATACTTCATGGCTTCCTTCTCCTCTTCTTCTTCCACTGCAATTGGATCTTCTACTTACGATGTATTTCTCAATTTCAGAGGTGAGGATACTCGTAATTCATTCGTTAGTTTTCTCCACAGTGCTTTGAAGCAGAGAGGAATCAATGTGTTTCTTGACAGTAAAAATTTATGGACCGGAGAATCCATTGGTCCAACACTACTTGCAGCAATTCGAGGATCCAAAATTTCCATCCCTGTCTTCTCTAGACGTTATGCCGACAGCAAATGGTGCTTGATTGAGCTTGCTCAGATTGTTGAATGTCAGAGATCTAGTTGTCAATTGGTCTTGCCTATATTCTTCAACATTGACCCATCAAATGTTCGAAATTAGAAAAAGGGAGCTTTTGCAAAATCATTTCAGAAACATGAGAAGAACTTCGAGCCCCATATTGTAAAATGCTGGAGGAATGCTTTGCATGAAATAGGAAATTTGAAAGGAGAAGTTGTTGATGATACCACGTAAGTCTTCTACACATCATCATATCTCAAACTTTGAAGGATTACTGTCTTTTGGTCGCCATGCACAGGATTTCTAAGGATCTAAAGTGGGCTGTGATTTTCTCCATTTTCTTGACTCATCACCCTGCAGATCTCCTTTATGTTGCATTAATCCCAAGATTTGGTTTGTTGAGTAATAGAGATTTTTATTTTTTATTTTTCTCCTACGATGCATTCACTCAATATTAGAAATAAACTAGTTACTGAGGTGTGCTCTATTATCATACTCAAGAAATTAATGTTAATGTTACAAGGATATCTATTTTTGTTATTTGATTATATTAAATCTTTGTTATTGTTTATATTTTATTGCTTTCAATTCCATTGAAAACTTTAAATCTCTTTCGCATAGAAAAGTATAAATTTATTTGTTCTTAATTATTGTTATTATGTTTTTATTTTGATATATAAATGAAATTTGCAGGGATCAAGCAGAGTTAGTTGAACTGGTTGTCAAAAGGGTCCTAGGTGAATTATGCAGCAAAACCCAATTGGCTTTATCTAAAGACCTGATTGGAATAGATTCCTCTGTAGATTGTTTGCTTTCTTTATTAGATTTTGATTGTAGTGATGTTCAATTTGTGGGAATATGGGGTATTGGTGGTATTGGAAAGACAACTATTGTCAAGGCTGTGTACAACCGCATCAGTTCGATCTTCAACAAACATAGCTTTATTTCAGATGTTAGAGCACAAGCAACGCCAAGCAGGGGCTTGGAGTCTTTGCAGGAACGACTTCTTAAAGATATCCTCAGACTAGACATTGACATATCTAGTTGTGATAAAGGAAAGCAATTCATAAAAGAAAGACTTTGTAAAGAAAAAGTTCTTATAGTTCTTGATGATGTAGATAGTGCAGAACAGATAGATGCTTTGGTTGGCGGAATCAATTGGTTTGGTGAAGGAAGCAGGGTTATAATAACAACAAGAGATGAGGAAATCTTGAATGATGCTAAAGTTGCTAAAGATAAAATGTACAAGCCTCAAGAGTTAAGTCATGTCCAATCTCTTCAACTCTTTAGTTTGCATGCCTTTTCAAGTGAGCTACCTCCAGAAAATTTTATGCACCTTTCAAATGATGTGGCAAGATATTCAGGAGGATTACCTTTAACTCTACAGGTGTTTGGTTCTTTGCTATCAAAAAGAACAAGCATAGAAGAGTGGGAAAAAACAATCCAATATTTGAAAGAAATCCCTCCTGAAAAAGTTAAGGAAAGGTTGTGGTACAGCTACAATAAACTAGAAGGGCATTATCTAAAAGAAATGTTCCTTGATGCTGCTTGCCTTTTTATTGGATGGAAAAAAGAAGATGTAACTCCCATATGGGAAGCATGTGGCTATCAACCAATGTATGCAATATCCAGGTTAGTTCAAAGATCGCTTATTAAGTTTGAAGATGAAGATGAAGATGAATATGAAGGGTGTTCAGTCTTGAAAATGCATGATCAAATACGAGATATGGGAAGAGAAATTGTCCTAGAAGAAAATCGTATGGATCCAAGTAAGCGCAGTAGATTATGGTCTAATGATGAAATCTTGCAAGTTTTAGAAAGAAAGACGGTAAGATTGGAGCATTTGCTATTTTGTTTTTTCTCATGCCAGGGATAGCACTCTATATGTTAAAATCTACTTGGATGTTGATTTGGACCCACTCCACTAGTAGCCACCGATTTTTGTTTTCTTTTTGATTACTTTTTATTTTTATTGTAGGGAATTAACATTTTGTAAGGCATGATCCTTATACATTCTTGTAATAAACTGCTCATTATTTATTTACTTTATTATTTAATTGCTAATGTCCATGGATTTTTATTTACTTGGTCAATTTTTCTATTGTAGGGAACTATCATGGTAACAAGCATGATCCTTAATGATCGCTTTTCAAATGTTTATTTAGATCTGCACTTTGATATGATGCCGAACTTGAAATTTCTTGAGATTCATTCATCAAGAGTCCAAGGAAACTTTTGGAGACTTCCTTCAACGCTAAGATGGTTGAAATGGGAATTCTATAACTCGGAATTTATACCTATGAATTTTTATCACAAGAGTTTGGTGCATCTCGAACTATCGCAATCCAAGACTAAACAAGCCTGGAATATTAGTCCTCTAGATAAAAATAAGGTAAAATATTGGACTTAATTCTTTTTTTTCCTTATTTGATTCTTACTTTTTATTGATGAAGTGCATTTTTATTTTCGAATGACAGCGGTTCCAAAGTTTGAAATTTCTCAATCTTTGTTTTTCTGGAAATCTATCAAAGTCCCCAAATTTTTCATGGTTTCCTTATTTGGAGCAATTGAATCTCTCATGGTGCACGAGTTTGGAAAGTTTGGATGAATCCATTGGGCAGTTGAGTCGGCTCCAAACTCTTGATCTTAAGGCTTGTTCTCGAATCATGGAGTTGCCTAATTCCTTTTGTAATTTGAAATCTTTGGTCAAGCTTAACTTGTCACAGACAGGAATAAAAGAGCTTCCAAACAATTTGGATGGTTCATTTTCTGATGTAGGAATTAAAGTTCCTCACGGTGTTGGACTAAAGGAGAATCTTGAGGAATTGCATATTTCATGGTGCTCTCAACTAGTGGGATTGCCAAGATCAATGGGGAGAATGAGGGGTTTGCGTACCCTTGTTCTGATTGGAACCGAAATTTCAAAATTGCCTGATGATTTTTCAGTGCTCTTGAACTTAGAGGAGTTGAGAATGTCTTGGAATCTGAAATCATTCCCAATAGATCTGTCCCACTTTAAGAAGTTGAGGATATTAAGCTTTTCAGAATGCAAGCTGTTGGAGGAGCTCCCAGAAGTTTCCTCAAGTTTGGTTGAGCTTGGGTTGTACTATTGCGATTCACTGATACAAACTTTGGACATCTCAAGGCTGAGACATTTGAAGTTGTTAGAGGTTGGCTATTGTGGAAAGCTGAAGGAGATTCAAGGCCTTGAGGGTGCAGAATCTTTAGATTATATTGAAGTCGTTTACTGTGATAATTACCTGGCAGATACAAAGAGGAATATACATGGGCAGGTAAGTCTTATTATTATATGTATGTTCTAATACTGGGAACTAACTAGCTAGCTATTGTTAGAGCTGTTCCATTTTACTTTTAATAATTTCTTCGGCTGTGTGTCCTCTCTCTGGTTTTGTAGGGAACACTACTTTTACCAGAAGTGTCAGCAAAAAGTAATGTTGATCCCTTGTGTGCTGATAGTAAGGGTTTAATTTTGTGTGTTGTTTTCAATGTCAAGGATTATCAGAAGCTGATTAAAGAGAGTCAACTAATATCCATCAATGTTGTAATTTATGGTACGATCCACCAGAAAGATAAAACAACAAAGTGTAAGCACACAGTGAGATTTGAGGACTTTGAGTATACTAGTAAACTGGATATGATTTGCATTCACCATTTCAAAGGCTTCGACTGGTTTGGGATTCCTCTCCAACAAAAACATTCCATTGTGATTGAATGCATGGCTATACTTGATCCGAAACCTCATGATGAAGCCATTGTCAAGGTTAAATTCTGCAAGTTATTACAGAGCAGGGAACTTCTTGATCTTCAAAAGCCCATCGATCAATACTCGAGTGCCTTAATTGTAGCAGATTTCTTTCAGTTGGAACGACAGACAAACCTAAGAAGAAGAAGAAGAAAAAGAAGTGCCGAATGATACAGCAAGAGACTCTGGACCTAGACAGCATCATAATTCCTCCACTTTCTTAGAATTATTTTGTTTTCCATTCACATCGCTTAATTTTTTTTTGCCTTTCTCTGTTTTGTACAAACTCGCTGTTTAGATTTCTAACTGGTTGATACTTGGCACAGTTAAAATCTTGTTGCCTTCACTTTCCCTTCCCTTCCCTGTTCTTCTCTGGTTTTCCTTTTTCCTTTCTTCTTACTTTTAGCGCCGTCACCTATTTCTTCTCCAGCTACGTTTTGGATGTATAGCTTTTAGTTGAAGTTTTCTTATTGAATGTCTGTTGTTTTTGATAGCTGGTACTTAAATTGAATGTCTGATAATTAAAATTTTGTTTTCATTGAATCAATTTTCATTTTCAGTCTAGACTTGCAGACCCTTGGCTTTGACAGGTGCAGAAGCAAACCCAGATCAATCATTTGAGCGGAAGTATTTTCCCCTGCTTCTACATGATTTTCGTGATGCTCTGTTTTTTGCTACATCTTTACATCTCAGCAATATTCAGTTTTATTTTCTGATTGCAAACCAGCAGTTCAATCTCTTAATGGGGATGTTCAATCTCTGGATTGTCTGGTTGCCGATATTCTGGTTTACTTCCTCTATTTCAGTTGGTTCAGTTCTTTTACATTCCCAGGTCATTCAACTCTCAGGCAGGTTATCTTGCAAAATGGTCAAGTTTGAACTCTTCTTTAATTACCTATGGAGTTTCTCTAGAGAGTCTTATATGGATTTTCATTTGGGAAAAAGGGAAATTAACAAAAACAAAAAAATCAAAAATCTTAGTGAAGATCAGAAATCATGCTCAATAGAAACTCCTTGTGAGGACTTTGCCCTCCTATTCTAATTTGAGCCATCAAAGCTCAAACTGGTTCCATATGGGTAGAATCTTGTTCATTAATAGTTGGTTTAAGAATTGTTTACCTGACCCACCAAACATTATATGGGTCCCAATCAAATCTGAACTCTCAAATCCATGAGTTCAGATTTAGCACTTGGTGGGGGTGGGTTGCACATATGCTGCCCTCACGTCTCCCCACCACAAATATTGGAGGATCTAACATTTGAGACACCCAAAGAGGCCTTTAAACACTGATACTTTATTTTATCTTTAAAAAAGCTACGATTCCAATTCTGTTGGAATAATTAATGGAACAATCAGAAAGGACTATTAGGGCCCCGGCCGGGGGCAACCCCCCCCGGCCCCCCCCCCCCCCTCTTGGCGGCGCAGGGGCTTGTACCAATGGCTAAGGGAGAAGGGGGGGGCTAAAGGACTCTTTTGGGGTGTGAGAACAATTTGCAAAGCAATTCTTAACCATTTAATGCGGCAACGCTCAAAATGCTCTATTTGTTTTCATGTAAAATTTTATTTACAACTTTTTACCGTTAAATTTTACTATTCCTTTGAAGTACAAACTAATTGAGCTTAATCTCAATTTAACATATGATTAATTATATAATCTCATTGATTCTTGTTCAAAAAGGAGAGGGAGTGTTGGAATTTTAATTCACGATTTATAGGGCCTTCTTTTTTTACCTTTTCTTGTGGGATTAGATTTGATTATTCTCTTATTGGAGAAGCAATAGCTCAAATGTCTTTGAAGCTTGTATAACAGTGTTGACTGTGAAGCATTTTCTAGCCATAAGAGGCAACTTCTAACCGCTTAAATGTCTTTCACCATCAGCATAGTTGTGGTTGAACTGAGCACCGTAGTTTAACCAATCAATATTTGATTGTCTGATCCGTGGATAACGATACCAATTTCTAGATAATTTCTCGTATCAGTTGAAACTTAGGTACATCCTAAGGAAAGAAATTTCGGGAGAAATTGCCGATTCGCTACCTGGTGAACCAAGGCGAACCGGCAAAATCTTGCCAAAGTTTGCCTGAAATATTGAAGTTTTGAGATCTCTACTGTACTGGTTCTCTTCTGCTTCTTTCTCTTCCAACTGCGGCTACAACACTGCTGCTACTGCTTCTCTTCTGCTTCTTCATCTTCCAACTCACCACTGCTGCTACTTCTTTTCTTCTTTTCTGTTTCTTCCTCTTCCAGCTCACCCCGCTGCTACTGCTTCTTTTTTCTTCTTTTCTGTTTCTTCCTCTTCCAGCTCACCCCCGCTGCTACTGCTTCTTTTTTCTTCTTTTCTGTTTCTTTCTCTTCCAGTTGCAGGGCCAGCAGCACCCACTACTGCTACTGCTTCTCTTTCTCTTTCTTTCTTTCTTTCTTCTTCTTGAAGATTTTCGTTTGATTTGCCCGAAAAATCAACAATTTTCCGGCAATTTTAACTGATTTGCCGGAAAATCGTGATATTTAAACATTTTAGTTTCAATCAGTTTTTTTTTCGCCGGTCAACAAAATAATGTTCCATGGGTACATCCATGCAATAATCAAGCATGACTCAAAGCCAACCCATACGCTGATGATCCTGACATTGATTACCAAAGCCATGATGAGGACTCAAAATATGGGAATGTTTATTCTGCACGTGAACATTTTAGGAATTTTACAGATGTGAAAATCATTCTCATGATCAGGATTCAGTATTCTGCACGTGATGCATGATCAGTATGTAGCTAGAAATTCGGACTGTAGAGTCAATGAGAGCCCAAGCCCCCCATTAATTTGGCACAAAAAAACCACCAAACAAAGATCAGCCCAGACCTTCAATCCTTTGGCCACGATTCCAACAAAGTACAAATCACTAGCCAAGAATAAAGCCTACATAATTTATAAGATGAACCTGATCTTCAAAAAAAAGTAACAGGTCAGCAATCCTCAGATTGAATGCGATCTTGATACGTCTAAATCTCAATAACAGTGGGATGTCCCCAACTATAATTTGCTTAACCATAATCTGCATTAACTCCTAAGTTACCAACCATAAGTGAGAAACAGTACCAATCATGAAAGCATTACCCAATCATGCAGTCGGTTCTTCATTCCTGGAACCATGATCATCCATTTTGTGTGCCACCATACTAGTAGTATTCACTGATGTTGAAGGCACAACTGAGTTATCCGTTGCAGCACTGAATTCCTTACCTTCAGAAACTGAAATACTGATGATCTCTGATTTGCTTGCCATGGAAGCAGCAGCAGGTTGGCCTTCTGCCTCTACTGCAGTAGTCTCCTTCTGGAGATCTGGTCCGACTACAGCCATATTCTTCACCCCAGGTTCAAGCATGACATGGGGCTCCGATCTTTGAATTTGCACTTCTGGGCCACCAGCTGCAATTGCTGGTAATTGGGCTTGACTATCTGCAGCTGCTGTTGATGCCTGGAGAGCTTGAGGAACCCCATATCCTGCCAAATGTGGCAAGGATCCACGGGGACCATTATAGCTTTGTAGATGGCCTTGAGGGACAAAAACACTTGACCGGGCACTAGGAGTAGGCGGGTAAAGAGCCTCAAGCCCTGACGGCCCATACATGGCTTGATGCCCTTGAAAACGTTTAAGCTTAGAGAGATGCTTTTTACCAGCCAAATGACACTCAAAAACAGCCTGTGTATCACACTTGACGTTGCACAAGTCACAGATCAAGGGCACCACCTCTTTTGGTTTTGGGGGCTCAACTGGCCTCCTTGGCTGTTCAGACATCCTCATTCGCTTACCCCCCCGGCCCCCCCTCATCTTCCGCTTCATACCACGCCTCCTAGAGTCAACCCAATCCATCCTCGATCGTTTTGCTGGTGTTTCTGCCTGCTCTACTTTTGTAGCCTCAGATTGCTCTTCAGAATTATTTGGCTGCTCTGTGTCCATTTTATTTTCAGCAATAGGAACTTCAGTATCTAAATTCTCCCTATTTGACTTGTTCTCATCAATCCCTAGTAAATTTTCAGGCTGTGTAGTAACATCTGATTTACTTTCAAGGACAGGTAATGCCTCATTTTCTGTTACTTTTGCAAGATTTTGCTCACTCTGCACTTCAGCCAATGGTTTTCCTTCACTTGGCAATGCTGGTTCAGGTTTTTGCTCAATCTGCACTTCAGCCAATGGTTTTCCTTCACTTGGCAATGCTGGTTCAGGTTTTTGCTCATTCTGTACTTCACCCACAGATTTTCCCTCACTTGGTAAAGATGGTTCAGGCTTTTTCTCGTTCTGTGTTGCAGAGACAGGCTTTTGCTCAGTTTGTATTGAGGGTATAACTTTTCTAGCATTCTGCAACTCTTCGAATCTCTGCAAGTTCTTCTTATGCCGCTTTCCATTCTTGTGCTGCTCAAGAATTTCCAAGCTGGTACAGTCAACCCTACAGAGTTCACACCATGCTATCTGCGGAGGGCGTGGGGTTGGAGCTACCTTTCCTGGAACTAAAGCTGACATTGGGAGCCCTTGAACCTCTGAAGCCTTTCCTTGAGCAACATCTGAGGGTGCTCCCTGACCTGCCGCTGACGTGGTCCCCTCATCTTCTGCTGATGCTGCAAGCTCCTGGTTTGATGCAGTAGATTGGTGGGATGTCGATGCTGCCACATGTGGATGACGCCTACCACCACCCCTTCCCATGCGTCCCCTCCCACGGAATTGTGGACCTGGGCCGTCTGGTCTGGACTGGCGGTGGCCAAAATTACCTCGACCACCACCCCTGAATGGGCCGCCACCCCTTCTACCACTCCCCCTGTAGGGAGATCTCCCAACCTGAAAAGAAGCCTTCTAAGGATCTTTAAGGACTAGAAGACATAATAACTTGCTTCTAAAGAGCAGTGATACTAAGAGGAGATATCACATTCCAGAACACAAGGGGAGAAAATGAATATTCCAGACACAAAATACGAAAGAATGTATAAATCCAAAAATGAAAGAGAGAAAGAGACAAGGTTACTGGCATACTCATTACTGGGTTTCATTAAGCATGCCCCGTTCCAACACAGTAGTTCTGAGTTCAACACCCAACAATGGCTGTGCATCTTATGTTAATAGAATCAGTGACGATAAGGCTATTCATTATCCCAGCACAATCCAAGGATTGCTAAAAGCTGTGTTGACTGTAGACAAAATCCCAGTAGACACAGCTCGGTCTCAACATCCAATTTTGACTTTTATGGAGCTATGCAGCAACCACAGATATGAACCATGCCAACGTAACCCACAATCCATTCACCGGCTCCAAGCCTCATTAATAGTCTTTTTAAGGCTGAACCATTCCCCTTAATTGCCATTGAGATATATGAAATCCCCCCCCCCCCCAAAAAAAAAAAAAAAAAAAAAACTTCGACCAGCCTTTAGGGTAAATTTGGCAAAGTTTCTGTTTCGTTGGCATATTTCCGCACATGGGGCAGTTCTACGCGTTTCTACTCTACAGCATTAACTCAAAGCGAATAGAATCTGTCATATAACCAGTATGAAGGGTTATTTTCTACTATCATGAAAATGGTCATGTAATTAGGGTTTGGAAAATTATTGTTATAGATGTAACCTATTGTATTGTACAATTATCACATAGGAGGTATGCAAAAATATAATAAAGGTACGCATGGAAGAACACTTTTGGAGCAAAAATAGTATAATAAGCTATGTATAACATGTATCAGGCACAAACACTAAATGGAGAACCTATAAGAGAGAACTGCATTCAATTGACATTACTACAAAGATGAGGTTTCTTACATATTGTAAAAGTCTATTGCCATGAAGAGTGCCAGGTTGGTTCAAATTCATTCAGCCACTTGAATGATTGAAAGAAAACTTTGTTGGTGGAATCTGGACCGTACTTGATGCTTGAATGTAAATACAAAGTAAAATAAAATGGAGAAAAGGAGATCTTGAGGAATTATTTAAAGTCCCAGTGATTATACTGCCTTCAGGACTCATTTTGACTGTTTTTGAGTGCTACAATGTGAACACAAGAATTAATGGCTTGATGAGATGTATAAATGCAAATCGGCTGTACTGCATGGCACCAAACTGTATCAGTGAAGTGGTACTGATACTCAATAATTTTTTCAATCCCTTGACATATTGGTGAAATCGGCACGTATTGACAGTATCGCAATGTATTGGCTGATACAGTGCAATACTTATAGACATGCAACATTTTAAGGGAAAAGAGATGCATATCACACTGAATCGAATCAATACCTAGCGATACTGATGAGTATCAGCCAACACAGTAGAGTACAATGCCTTAAACCATGACTATGAGGTTGTTTCATAACTTCAAAGAAAAAGATGTTTGAGTAAAAGCAATACTCTCAAGGTTGAAAATCTTGAATTACTTCTACAACAAAACTTAGCTGGGAAATACAGAGTGACTTCGGAGGGAAAAAGAATATGCCATGCCTAGCAATGTGGATAAAAATATCCATGTTAATATGCATAAACTCGGCCGAAAATTCAGGACCGGCAATACCTTTGTTATAAAGCTTGAACATCTAATGATTAACTAATATTTGTACAAGTAAAAGCCTGGAAACAGCATATAAATCACCAAGTCATCACAGATATTCTCTGAATCAAACAGAACCTCCGTTGTACTTGGTTACAAAGTTAATATCGTAAAAGAAATTGTAATCAGGACCCATATTAACTCATATCGTACAATTTTGTTACTAGTCAACAAGAACATGTACATCACACATCAACTCCCATAGATGGATCAAGAGATCTCCAAATTTAATCCCACTTAGTCAACTCCAGAAGTAGGAACACTTCTTTGTGACATGAATGTTGTAACCAAACATTTTTTAAAACCATGAAGGAAACAGATGAACACCACTGAGGAAAAGTATACCAGTCTCCGTGTCCAATATCAACCTACAAATCTTTAAATTTAATCTACAGCTTCCATTAAAGGGGGAGAAAAGAAAAAGAGAGGGGGGGGGATGGAATTGAAATGCCGTCTGTCCACCATTGCAGTTCATGGTCAGTATTCATCGACTTAAGCTCACACGATATGGAATTGTAAACCTCTGTGAGACTTACCAAGCGGAGGTGACAACAGATCAGAAACCCTGCCAACCTGACCTAGTGACTATTGTGGGTTGCTAGTTCATTGGAAAATAATCAGGTAAAATTGATTTCAGGTTTTAATTACAACCTTTCACACATTATGATGCATGAAGTAGATCCTAGATCCTTCAGCAATCTGGCAGGTTGAATTAAGAAGTGTCATCCCTAGAACCAAGCCAAAAAAGGTCAGGTTGCTTGCTTAGCTTCCATATGGCCTTGACCAGGTCAAGGTTTCCAAAATTTAACTGGACACACAGTCAAGATCAACTGAACTAAGCCATGCTCTTCTCATCTTGCATTCATTAATAAATCCTCATATCGCTATACTCCGTTGATTAACTAGCTAGCATCATGAAGTCAACTTGTACAAAGCAGGGAATGATAGTACTCTGCCCCCCCTATTGCACAACCATGAAACTGCCAAAAAGAAGTTTGACAAGTTCCATGGTGTTATACCACACAAGAACAGACAAACCTAGAATGGACAGGTAACAGCACTTAAGAGAGTTAAGATATTTGTACCTATTTCTTGCAAAGAAACCGTGTAGAGAGCAATCCAACGTGATGATGAAGAGCAGTGATTATCAAAGAAGATCGAGGCTCCTGAATCAACTTTGCCTAGTGGAAAAGTACATAGAGTTTAGCATTTCTAATGTCCTAAAGGCACTTCTACATCCATAAATGCTAATGGATGATTTGAAATTGTTAGAATTCTTTTGTTACATTTATTTAAAAAAGTCATTGTGAATGACAACACACTGACTTTAGGTTGCTTCCTTCTCAAACTATGTACCACCAATTGATTCAAACTTGGGAAGTGATACATCAAGCAGTGTGTCCCAAATACAGTTCCGAGACAGATTTGCAAACACCCTTTTTTTTAAATTAAACCAGCAACTCACTGAATGGTGTTGGATTCCTGTACATATCATTAACCTATCTGATGTTTAAAAATGATATTCCTCCCTGTTAAATAATAAGGGATACAAATATCATGATAGAATACTCACTTTCAGTTTCTTAGATTGGTATCCTCTACAAGACCAACCTAAGCAACATGAGGAAGCTATCTAATGAGAAAAATAACTTTCCCAAAGCATTATTATGTTACAGTTTTATACTCTAATATCTACATATATTTCTCCCCTAGAGTTTCTTTAAAAGAGGAAGGACAGTGTAAAGAAATTAACCAACCAGTATTCTCCACCAAATCCTCAATGCATCCATCTCCATCCACAAGATTTGGGCAGAATGACGCTACAAAATGATATACGCTCCACAAGAACTCATAATATACAAAGTCTTTGACATAGAATCACCTAAGTACAAAAGAGAGACACCCTGTTCAAACTTCAAAACAAACAATCCTTAAAGATGGCTCTAAAAATTCCCCCATAAAAAAGTTAAGAGTGGTATAATCAGGAGAACACCACATATTGCTACCACATGACTGCAGCAAACCAAACTTATATTTGATCTTCAGCACAATACAAAGAGTAGACTGCACCCTCAACTGTAAGGCACACCAATTCATAAGTAAATGAGGCCCCACAGTTAAGGAGCAAAATGGATGAAGTGGCCCCACTTCATCATAAAGATGAGCTACAAACTAAATCAAATGATTCAATAACCATTACCTAACATTCTGAGCTTAAGAATGAAAGGAATCATTTGACTTAAAAATAGCTCATAATTGGAAGGGGTGCCAATCATCAACAAGTGCTCTATGTCTTCTAGATACTATCATATGACATAGTAAAAGATCCATTATTATTTTACTACATTGGCAATTTGGCATTTCTAGCAATTCCCTCCTTTTTGCTGCAGGAAAATTGGCCAATCAAAATTTCTTTTTGTCTTAGAGAAATCACCCTACGTTTCTGTAGCTGTGACTGCAACCCCAATTTTTTCAACTATTCAAAGATTAATTGAATGGAAACTCTCTACTCTAAACATATCAGCCTCAGTTGTCGATTACACTACCCATTTGGGCCCCTCAAAGCACTACAAGAAGTTCCCTTGAAAGGATATCACGCTTGGGATGAACATTTGTAGTATCTTGAATGACATTGCAGCACCCAAAAAGGAAGCGAACATCTTAAGACCATGCCAACCCATGGCATCCACAAGAGATTTGGTGCTTCAATAAGGAAGCCAGAGTGGATGAAATGGGCCAGAGATTGAAATTAAAGAGGTGTATTTTGCCAGAGAAACACTAGCAGTGGATTAGATGGCAGAAAATGAGTGTAACCCAATTCAACATAAACCTTTACCAGAGATGCCGCTAAAACCCAACCAAGATCGACATATCACCGCATAAGAACTTGTGCCACCAACTCAACAAAAGATGCAGTGGAAAGCTTCTTGTTGCCAGCCAAGCCTGGAATTTATACTTTACAATCAAAGAGAATGAATTTGCAACGTCTTTATCTAGCAAGGAGGAAGAAAGCAAGAACGTATCTTGTAGATGCCTTGGGCTGCAATCGCAAACCTGACTAGCACAGTGCGTTAACAAATCTTACTTGCAAGACAACAGATAGAATAACCAAACCTACAAGATACTTCCAAAGAACCAACCAAAAAATAATAATATATAATAGTGCCGAAGGCCTCTATTTCCTACTTATAGTGGCACAGCAACTCTTAACATATTAAGAATTATTTGCATTCAATAATTTTATCCAAAATTATCATGTAAGAACACCATATACAGCCACTGACCCAAAAAGATAAAATAACCAAGATTGGCACCAATACTTCCACTAGATAATACACCAAATATCATAAATTCAATCAGCTGATCGATTTAATTTTCAGATAAAGCACAAATTAAATGATAGGCATCACCGAAGGTATCCCTTTGGAACCACCATAGGAAGGGTTTTAGGCTTTGAATGAAAAGAAAGAGTTAACAATATATGAAACCCTTCCAACCATGGAAACAAATCTTTCAGAAGCAGATGAGCCTACAACAGAAGGATAACTAGATTTCCCTTGGCTTGCATTGACCATTTTGTAAGCCATATACACTTTTGTTCAAGCTCTTATAACTTTATGGGAAGGAACCTTGTGATTAGGTTATTAATGGGTTAGGCCAGAAATATTTTTGATTGATGTTTTCAGGAATTTTGTAAAGGTTACAAGGGGGCAAGCATAAAAACAGAATTTTGATATTAGTGAAAGCTTCTTGCTGCTCTCATCTCTATTGAAGATTTTTGTCTTGGGTCTGATCAAGTCTGATGGGATCAGTGTTAGATCCAATTGACGCCTTGTAGTGTGAAGCCCAGGTACTTCCTTGGTGGGATTGGTGTTTGAAGAAATCAACATCTTGCTGGGTGAAGCCCAGCTGATTTTTCAAAGCTGTCTTCAACTTCTAATTCTATTTCAAGTTCAAGCAATGTAGAGCCTGAGAAGGCCTGCTGAGGTGGGAATCACTGAGAGAGAGTTAGGAAAATAGGAGGGGAAGAAGGAGACTCACACATTCCCCCGCTGAATTTTTCTACTGAAAATTTTCATTAATCAACAACTCAAAACAGAAAAGTGTTCATACAATTGCTTAATCAATAAAGAATAAACCTTGTCCCAAAAATAGAAACCTCACTAGAATAGCAACAACTGAAATAAGAAACTAACTAATAGAACCCACATTCAAAATAAGAAGCTGCTTAAGGAAATCCTACCCAATCGCTGACAACTCTAGGTAATAGAGTTATTTCTAGTGCTTTTCTGCTAGAGATAGCTTGAATTAGGAGAGATTTACCTTATTTCTTAGTGCATGCTATTACCAGATTGTAGTATGGAGTCCTAGTATCTTAAGTTCTTTTATTTAATCTTAAGGGTATGGGAGGGAACACCACAAGTGAAAGATTCGATAAGTTCATAGAAAGTACTTTCAAAGAACCCAACAGGAAACATCGACTTGTGTTACAACGGTGAGCCCAAGGCCTCTATTTATAGACTAAAATGTAACATTAAAAAAAATGTAAACCATAAACCAAAAATCATAACTGTCAAATTTGAAACAGAAAAAGGGAACCAGTCTTCCATAGAGAAAGTGTCAAAAACATCAAGTAATCTTACCAAAAATAGCAACTATTTTATACCGTTATTCACATCCGCTATAAGCAACACTTATCCTAACCAAAACAATGATGATTCTGACTTCATTCACATCCACTAAAAACAGTTATTTATCTTGACTAGAAATTAATCTCCAACATTATGCTTGAGGAATCCCATCAGTCACTTGAATTAAGTAAAGTAAGTTTTGGTCATTATTTGTGCCCACCATCTTGGAATTTGAATCAAACTTGATTTCTTAAAAGAGCCCATTAATTGCTTCTTTAAATCTCTTGACCCTTGCTCCTGTAATTGGTCCAACTGGTACAAGCAATGGATCTCCAATGATGCAAATCAAGTGGCCACACCAAGGGATCCATTGCTAGTACAAATTAGATCAATTACAAGAGCACGGGCCAAGGGGTTCAAAGAAGAAATTAATGGGCCCCTTTAAGAAATCAAGTCTAATTCCAATTCCAAGATAGTGGGCCCAAATAATAACTAAAACTTACTTAATTCAAATAATTGATGGGATCCCTCAAGCATAATGTTGAAGATTAATTTCTATTTCTAGTCAAGATAAGTTGTTTTTAGCGAACATGAATAAAGTTAGAGTCATCACTATTTTGGACAGGATAAGTTGCAGGTTATAGTAAACGTGAATAATGGACAAAAAAACTATTGTTATTTTTTGTCAAGATTACTTGATGTTTTTGGCACTTTATCTATGGAATAGTGGTTTACCTTTTCTTTTTGAAATTTGACCATTACGGTTTTTGGCTTTTTATTTTTTATTTTTTTTATTTTTATGTGACAATTCAGTCTATAAATAGAGGCCTTCGGCTCACATTGTTACACAAGTGTTATTAAGGATAATAAATTGTGAGGTGTTTCCTCTTGAGTTCTTTGATGAATTTTTTATGAACTTATCAAGTCTTTGACTTGTGGCATTCCCTCCCCATACCCTCGTCCATGACTCTTTAGAGTTTATAGTCATCTGATCAAGGTTCCCTCTTGTTATACTGTTGGTTCACTTTTCTTAATAAACATTGGGTCACAGTCTATCAATTCTAAATCTGTAGATTTAGCCTTCCTGGGCATCATATCACATTATTTTTATGGGGTCTCCAGGCAGGTTGTGTGGGGTTTGCATCACCTTGGTTTGGGTTTCCAAAGTGGATCATGTTAGTCCAGCCAGGCCAAGGCTACTGCAACATCAAAGTTTCTAACCAAGTTCTCCAATCAAACAAGCTGCTACCACAGAAATTCTGCAACAACAGTAATCTGATCATACCAACCCTGACCCTCCTTTACCTAATCGAAACCACCAAATCCATACATTAACCCATCTCTAAGATCCATCTCATGACCTTAAATCTGCCCAGATCAGACCAAGCCATCGAAACACCATCATCTTGAATCAAATTTCCGTCCCACCCAAGGAAACCTCAATCCAAGCCCCGTAGATTCCTACATTATTACCTTACCAAATACCCAAAACCGTATCCCTAATTGCTGCAACTCTGTTCCAAATCACTTTTCAACCATTGAACTTAACAAGACCTTCACTGATAGATTCTCTTGCCACAAATTCACATAACCATATCATCAACCCGTACTCTATCTTCGCCCAAAAACCTTATTTTGATCCAACCAAAACCCTGCTCAGATCAGATCCTGGTCATTGGCTTCTAGTTGGTCCCACCAATCTAGGACTACATAATATGGTTATAAACCATCCAAGGTAAGACAATTATGAATTGTACATAACAGAATAAGATATCAATCCCCACATTGACCTTACAGCAGAAGTACTAGAGACATTAAGTCTCCCATCAGTAGTGTTGGTTCCAATAGCAAGCTTTCCACAAACTACGCAGATGAAACTATACCAACAAAAGAATGCAAATAAACATTTTCTTTGTGTATATTACAGCACAAACAAATGGGTCAAGGATCTGAAAGGTGTAAACCTGAAGGTTACCTAGTATAATACCTCATTTCCAATCTCATCAGCCCATTGGATGGATTGGCAGTTCTGTCTATATTCATTTCATGTGAAGAGCAATGGCACCTAATTAGAAAAATGACAATCAACCAAAATAGGGAAGATGGAGAACTAAAATATCTAAGGAAATCCTGAAATCCTGCCAAAAACATCTAAACGACAAATCAACAAAGATGAATACAAAGAGTGCAGCTGAGATTCCAATGAAGGCACACGAGCAGCAAAACCAGAGAAATAATAAATTAAAAGGAATTTCAGAACACAGCCAACTTGTACAAAATGGACAATAGTCTATTAGATGGTTTCATCATCTGCAACCGTATAACAGATCCAAATGAATACAAAAATGAGAATGGACTGTATGGTGTGAACTGAGAACCAACAAAAATGACAAGCGACCCAAGGTTGTGTCACAGAGTCTAGGCAAGCTGGGCATCCCCAGGGGAAAGGGGAAATCAAGGTGACACCTTGATGCTCAGGCGCCACAAAAGCACCTGAACACCTAGGCAGCACTTTGGCAACTATGCAAGTGACAACCCCTCCTTGCAGACGGCCAGGGGGTGGTAAAGGCAGAAAAGAGTTCATGTAGTCAGCTCCAGGTTGGTATCAGGTTTCACGGTTGAATCAAGATGGGGTGAATACTAGAAGAGAATGTAGAATCAAGACAGAATAAGAAGCAAGAAGGATTCCAACAAATTCTTCTCATAGAAGTGGAGTTCCTGCTTAAATCCTCCAATCATGATCTCAAACTGAGACGGCATTAAAAAGAAGGGCGCACCTGAAGGCTCCCAAACAAGCAAAGTCCGGTGTTCCTGTATGCAATTCCAGGATTTAAATGTTTGAGATCGCACTCTAAAGAAAATAACGCTACTAGATTAAAGGAATGCTCATGTAAAATAAAATTCTAATTTAGTTAGATATGTCCAAACTTAAGATCTAATTGATCAAAAAACTAAGGGCATTTTGGTTGTTATTCAAGATCCTTTATTTTATAATTCCATGAAACATTACGTCCTTGGCTACAGATTGTTTTATATTTAGGGTTTCGACACTTGCGTTTTGCTCGTGTACCCACGTCCAGCCATCCTCCCTCAGCGTTTAGGGCACTTAGGTTCTATCATGTGCAGTAAAGATCAAACAGTGGAAACATATATTCAGATGGTACAAATCAAATCAAAGGATTCAAAAGTAAATACAAGGGAATGGAATGAAGCTTCAGTCAGTTGACTCCAACAGAGCACCCAACGACAATTTATCAGCCAAATAACACAAAAATTAAACAAAGGCAATAGTTTTCAGCAAGCATGCCAAGAGCAAGCAACCATAACAAAGTGAAAAAGATAAAACCTAATGAATTAAAATGGAAAACTACAATGCAGTGACAACAACTAAAAATAAAGGATCAAATACCCTAGGACTTTAGCATCTAGATCTATGTTTAGATGTAACAAACCTAGATCTTTGTCTGCAGTAAGTGAAAGGCACTACCAAGTTCCCTTTACATGTTTCGAAAAAATAAATGAACATATAAATAAGTTGAAATTTCATTATACTTACCGAAGCTACAAAAGGTGAATGGGTTCATTTGAGGGGAAAATACAGCATATGGAGCACACACAGACAATCCTTAAAAATGATCTACCAAATGTCATCAACAGGTAGCTTATGAGCATTTGAGCCAGTGTTCCTTTGTGTTGTGATGCCTATAAGAGTTGGGGACTTGGGTCATCATAGGATATTCTCAGAGATTCATACGCATTTATGGTCTTCTGAACTAGTAGGTATTTCTCTAGCACTTGTGAATCCTCCAAAATCAGTGGGGTTATATTTTTTCTCAGATAAGTTAGAGCCTTGCTGTATTTTTTTTATAAATGCAAAGGTTTAACAGATTTGATTACCTGTAAGGATAGCAACCAGTACATGAGGCTCCAGCTACTGCAAGGTCTAGAGGAGGCAAATATATACATCCCTAACCCCAGCTTTGGAAGAAAGATTGTTTCCAGGTCATGGACCTACAACCAACAGGTTGCCATGGCACAACATATATGATTACCTGTATCTTGGCTAAAAGATTGTATTTTTCTTTCCCCCCTTGGATGGCAAACTGCAACACAAGGCCAAGTGTCTTAGACATTGCGCACGTCCAGACTGCCAAGTGCTGAGGTGATATCATTTTTTGCTTGGATACTGACTTTTTTATTTCATTCACAAGGATGACATTATTCACAAAAACTAACTATAATGCAACGACCAATGAAGATGGAATATAACAATCGCAAAAGAAATTCAGGGTACATTCTACGAGATTACATAATTAGCAGTCAATGAATATAACAGTTGACTGAAAAAATCAAGAACGACAAAGAATAAAAAGCAGAATGCCCTGCCTGTACATTCAATTAAATTGAACTAAGCCACCTTGTGTTGGAACAAAGGGTTGAAACAGAAAAAGACCATGCATAAACACGTTTCACTATTAACGTGGAAACTAATCATATAACCAGGTAGAAAACGCAAGCAAGAATCACAATAAAATCCAAAACAAAAGCCATACCGGAGGTCGCATAGGAAATGGACCGTGTGACATCGGCCCCTGCATTGGCATCGGCATCGGAATTGGACCATAAGCCCCATTGGAATGCCATTGCCGCTCCTGCAATCCAGCCATCGCTCTTTCCGCTGCATCCATCGACCCGGCAAATTGCGTCAATTGTGACAAAGCAGCGACAGCTGCTGCGGCCGCTGGGTTCAATCCAGTCGGAACCGGATACGATGGGTCCGGTTGTTGAGGCTGTTGTGGTGGTGGTGGTTGTTGTTGTTGCTGCTGTAACGGCTGCTGTTGTTCAAAAACCCCTTGATAGTAATAGGCATTCTGCTGATGCTGTGCTTGCGCTTGTCCCTGAAATTGGCCCTGTCCATGACCCTGCGCCGCTGCATAAACTTGTGATGCTTCGGATGCAATCGAAACACCAGGAGGATGGATGGTTGCCGAGTCCTGCTGAGATTGTTGTGGCTGATAAGCATTATTGGTGTAATCTGGATAATATCCAGCATATTGTTGATGTGATTGTTGCTGGTAATGATGATAAGAGTAATAAGCTTGGCTTGCTTGGTCGTAAGCTTGAGCTTGAGATGGATCGTAGTATTGAGAGGATAGATCTTGCTGTTGATGTTGTTCGGCCAGTTGCTCCTGTTGCTGCTGTTGCTGCTGTTGAAGCTGGTGTTGCTGAAACTGTTGATGAAGCTGTTGGGCGTCAGTGAGTGTCGAGAGATCCATGATTGCTGGTTTCGTTCCTCTCTGCAACGAGGATTACGTCGTAGGGTTTCCTTCAAGCTTTCGTTCTTTCTTCCCGAGCCCGCCCCCTTTGTTTTCCGAATCTAAAAAACGAAAAGTAATAAAACTGAAACGACATGACTTATGAAATTGCAATTAAAGATAAAACTTATAATTAACTTATTTAAGCAGCTTAGATTATGATAATTATACTGCCTGGGCTTGGTGGACCAACCCAACAATTTTTATTTTTATTTTTAGTGGGCCAACCAACAAGTCATTGCAAATGCAATTTTTTTTTTAATTTTTTTTTTTTTAATTTTTAATTTTAATTTTTTTTTATTTATTTTTTTTTTTTTTTTTTTGTAACAAAGGCGCTTTTTATGTATAGGTAAATTGGGGTTGGGATATTACATATGCCGCGGATAAGGATCTTTGCATTGAAGGGTCAAGGTAATTTTCATCCGGACCTCTGTTTGGTAACTATCACTTTTAATTAATTTTAGTTTCCTTATGCATAAGGCTTTCTTTAGTTTCAAGAAATAATTAAATAAAGACATGCTTAACAGAAATCATTAGTTTAGGGCCTATTTGGTTATATGAATCTGGAGATTTTAAATATCTAGAGATTTCAAATCTACGGAGTCATAATTTATAAAATTAACTATTTGGTTAACTGAATATGTGGAATGAAATATGTGGATTTATCCGTGATATGTGCAAATGTTTAGCGTTTTTATAATAGGGATGAAATCTCTAGATTTCACCCCATACCTATAAATCTATGGATTCACATTTTTAGTGTAAAAAGATGAATTTCTAGATTTCATGAATCTAGAGATTTTCAAAACCAAACGGGTATAAATCTTGCATTCATGAATCCAGAGATTTGAAATCTCTGGATTCATGTAACCAAACAAACTCTTAATAAATTTTGTAACAAAAATATCATTGTGTCCTTTAGATTTCTTTTTATTATTTTAATTTTAATCTACTAAAATAAATATTATCAAAAATAAATAAATAAATGAAAAAACCTAACCAAACTAATTCCCTCGTAAAAACAGTAGAGTTTGAAAACAAATACAGAATACGAACAGTTGCTTTGCAACTTCACAACCGAAGGAGGAAGACAAACTTCAAATCCATCATTTGGCTCTTCATTGTTGGGTGTCGAAGCTCAACCCTCAATAGGGGCTTTGATCTTCCTCCTAGAACCTTTGTTTACTTATGGCTTTCTTTATTTTTATTTTGTTGTTCTATCCATTGTCTATTTAGTTTAAGTAAATCTACTATATTATGCTACAACCTAAATTACTGGGATTCTTTCTTGTGTTGTGATGCTTCTCGATGAACAAATATAAGCTTAGGTTGTATTCTAGTGGTTGGCCTTTCTCATTTTGATAAATGGGTTGCTTCTCCTCCAAGGCCCAAAGGCATTTCCTAGGACGTGAAGACCTGTAATTCTCGCTTCATAGAGGGCTTTCATTGTCAATGAAGTTGAAGCATTTTTTGAGCTGTTCAAGAGTATTAGCAGTTCTGTGATTGATGATGGACTAATAAACAAGGACGAGTTTTATTTGTTCTATTTAAAAACAAAAAGGAGACCAATCATTTCCCCTAATTGGTATTAGGTTGTATACCTGACATTCTATTTTTGATTGAGAACCAGATAAATCCAAATTTATTTATACTTTCTAAAAGTGAAATATGCATATTTCTATTGATCTTGAAATTGAATTATAAAGTGTCGATAGATGTTGGGTTGGTTAGGAAAATTAAAATTCAATTAATGTTTTCGATGGATTCTTTACTTGTCAGACCATAGTCATATTTGATCGAAGTGCAATTTGTATGGACTTGATGATCATGTTGAAATTTTGCAACAGAACAAAAGAAATAGTGGCTCCTCTTGATCTGTTTCTTAACAAATTAATGGTGGATTATATATGAAAATAACAAAAAAAAGTAGTGCCTCCTCTGAAGTTACTTCTCAATATCGAGCTTCACAATGGAACAAAGGATTCAAGAGGAGATTCAAAACCTTCAATCGAGGATTGAAAACCAAGACTTTAATACCGAAAAATGAAGGGCTAAATGAAGTAGGACTAAAAGTGACCTAGACCAAATCACAGGGGGTCCAAATGAAAATTATCCATTAATTAAAAGGAAAATTGAAATATTTATCACAAATATAAATATATAAAGAACACCCCTGGAGTTTGGATAATTACAATTTGCTTCCTACAAAATATTCCCATGCCTTTTCCAACACTTAAAACTCATGTGATGGAGTCAAAACAAGCTTTGTTATCACAGTATCACTAAATTGATTTAGACTATTAGGGGAGTAATATTCATAAGCTTCAAGGAGTTGGCTCAATTGGCAAAAAAATCAATGCCTTCATAGTATAGAAAATAGAACATCTACTCCCACTATTCCCTTGCCTCCAAAATTTTCTCTCACAACCCACTTGACATAAACCACCTTGGCCCATGTATGTCAAGTGGACTGTGAGAGGAAAATTTTAGAAATATGAAAGTAGTGGGAGTAGAGGATCTAGAATCCATGATATAAGGTTAAAATTTCAAATCTTTTTGGGACTTTGAGTGAGATCATGTTGTATATTTAAATTATTATACATAAAAACTACATTGAGCATATAGTCAGGTTGCACGTAAGTTGCCCCAGATGAACCTCCGGCTGAGCATTAGATGCCCCGCACCAACAAAAAAAGAAATAAATCATGATTCTAGGAATATATAACCTTTACCTAGCTTTCTTGACTTCTTATAAAGAATAATTTACCTCTTCTAAGTCCAACCTCCAAACCCCCAACCTCCTTGACTACGCTGTAGGTCGGCTCTTTGATCTAGTATTTTCCATTGAGGACTAACATGTGTTTTATGATGAAAGAAGATTAACATAAGAATAACTCAAATTTGAGCCCAGTTTGTGTAAAGTGTGATGTAATTTACGCTAAGTTGCCCTAGATGAACCTCCGGTTGAACTTTAGATCCCTCCGCACCAACAAAAATGAATAAATCATAATTTTTTTTTGAATAATCAAATAAATCATGATTCTAGGACTTAGGAGTATATAACCTTTACCTTGCTTTTGATCCATCATTGTTATAAAGAATAATTTACCTGAAAGAAGATTTACATTAGAACAACTCATTTTTGATTTTTTTTTTTGGAGGACACAAGACAAATTTCAAATGGTGGAGAGATGGAAGCACTTCTCATGGCAATCAAAAACGGACAGAATTATGCTAAGAAACACCAAATTATTATACAAGAAATTTGGTGTAGCCAAAAGACAACACTATGCCATTTGACAACACCATATTCTACTTGGTCACTACACATAACGCCACTTTTTGCTAACACCCTAATGAATGCCCCTAGAACAGGCTTTGACAAATTTAAATTCCCAGCACTACTAGACTTTTGTAGTAAATTAGTTATGTTGGCTAACAAAGACAGTAATAAGTGTAACCAATATAGATCTCTTTCTTAATATGAAGGTTTTTATTTACTAAAAAAAAAAAAAAAAAAACTCATTTTTGAGCCAGTCGGTGTAAAGTGTGATGTAATTTACGAAGTAGTTGCTAAGCTACTAGTAAATTGACTCTGACAACTTTGCCACCATAATAGCCATTGTTGACCTCTCAGGTAAAGAAAATAATTTTCAGAAAAATGGAGTCACTTTTAGTCCTAATGTTTATTTACAACAAATAATAAGGCAATAGGCATTTCAAAGATGCCAAACAGTTACAACTGGTTGATTGCTGATGGCCAAAATCCAGGAAGTGTTAATCATGAACAAGCTATCCATTGTAAGCAAAGTACATCAGAATTTTTATCGAACTCGACATATTTAAAGAAATCATGAGTGATTTGCAAAGGTACAGTAACCTCTCCACATTAACGGGGGTGAATCACAGAAGAGTGAACAGCACCAGCAAATAACGACCCCAGGAAATTGATCAAACAGAAACTATATGTCTATCAGAAACTATTGTAACTTTTCATAAATAGCTACTTCAAAAGGAAAAAGAAAATCCTGTTTTTGCAATTTCAAAAAGTTTTTCACCCCCAAGAGATAACAGAAGGGGTGCTCTTTCAGAGGCTCTCTTTTATCTTCCTCGGAGGGCCACCCTACAAAAACAATTTTCGGATTATTCTCCAATAAATCAAAAAATTAACTGTACAAGTGGTGCTGATCGAAACAAGTAATCTTTGCTTTGTAGGAGGATATCAATTCCCCACACTGGGGGGTTGCAGCTCTTGGGACATAGAAACCAGCTGTGGTCAAACCATACGGCTTGAACAGATGAGGCACCTTTCGTCAAAGAACAGAGCACCACTTTCCCTGTATCAAATCCCAATTCCACTGCTCAACCGTTCCTCTCCATTCGGGGGGAGAAAATTGAGGTATGTCCTGACCTGTTGTGATTACAGTAAGCAACAAGAAGATTTATATCTGTAATGATGTAGCTCAGAGTTCCACTTCATGGAGATCTTCCGACAAACTTGCACCACTCATGGGCATGTGCATTTGAGATGGATCAGTAGGCATAAAGATTGATGGTTGCATGCCAAATGCCTCTCCAAGAGGCTTTATTTCAGTTGTCTTGGGAGCATTCAAAAATGTATCAGAAATGCTTCCACTCCATGATGCTGTTCGTCGTGAGCGGTAAGGAAGAGAACCATCACCATTTTCTGTTGCCCCTATTTTCATGTTTGAAGGGGTGATGTCACCCATGCTGGGGAACCGCTGCATTGACAGAGCTGGTGATGATGCTGCTGATGGTATCACCGGCTCTGTTGCAGTAGATGTTGAAGGAACTTCATTAGTTGACAAAGCTTGATGCATGTTTTCTCCTGTTCCATTGTCTATTCCTTCACTCAAGGCCACGGGAGTTGGAATAAAAAATTTGGCATTTGCACCAGCTCCATGTTTTGTAGCTGGAACAAGAGCTGACTGGAATGAATTTACAGTTCCACCACCTTTATTAAAGGTGTCAACATACCTGTCCAAAATCCAGTCCGAAGGGATGCCATCAAGTTAGAATCATAAATATAACAAGAATCTGCAGAATGTTTTCAACTAAGCAAACAAAGCAGTGTATAATCAATGAACCAAGCATTAAATAACAAATTGAATTTCAGTTAAGCAAACAGAAATATATGTCCAACCAATGTGGCATCCATAATAAGTCCCACCAATGGCATAAAGCGCCAAAGTGAGGAGATGACAATAAGACCATGATCATCTAGGATCTATCTATGTTCCCAATTTTTTATTTTCTAGATTTATCTATTAATATTCCACAGAAAAATCAGATGAAACTTGTTATCTAGAGGTCCTAGACATGCCTTGACCTTCAGAGTTGAAAAACACCGTTGTGGCATGACCATGAAGGGTGATGGCAATCAGACACACATGGCTGAAGCAGAATTTAAGCCATGCCAAAAGTAGAAAGAAGAAGAGGAGCTCCTGCAGTGAGCCAGGGCCGGTGGCTGCATATTCTCAAGTTATTGCCTGCAGTTCTTAATTCTTGACCACTTAAGGATTCCAGGGTCCCATCATGGGATTGTTATGGAGTCATGTTCTCTTCAGTTTGCTATCATTAAATTGTTTAATCATGATCGAATATTACCTAATTTAAAGTCCTGATTCCAGTTTTTCTTCTTCATTATTTTTAGTTGAGCCACATTATGACACTCCAGAATACAGCCTGTGCTTGGGGAATTTCCAAGTTTGTTCCTTCTTTTCTGTTTCCCTCTTTCCTATTCTGAGTCCAAACGGCTTTAGCTTACTCTTTAAACAAGAGTACAGGGCTACACCCTGACTGGTGCCATGAATTGCAGACCCTACTCTAGTAGATTCAGCAACACAGTTTTCGGGCATCCAGACTCTTTTCTGTATCCAGGGCACTAGCATGTTTTGTTTTAACTCCACAAGCTCATAGTGATTGATATTTGTCACTTTATTTACTTGATGAAGGTCCTGCCTGTGCATTCGTCAACTCCTGGAAAAAGCCTCTCTTAGAACTGGGATAAGGCTGTGAACCTACCCTGACCCTACTACACATGGAAGCCTTGTGCCATAGGTACACCTTTTCACTTTATTTGCTTGATGAAAAGCAAATTCCACCAAGTAACTACTTAGCTATCTTGGCTCAATCATAATAAAGAAGGTGATACAGGGGACAATACTTTGCATAGAAATAAAATAGAATGCATAAAGTCGAGAGGTGCATCCAAAGTTTTACATGATAGATGTATTATTTTAAAATTTATATACGACCGCTTAGATGCATGGTGACCAATGTGGGGCAGTTAAAAAGTGTCATATAAAGGGGGGAAAAAACTCAGTGCAGTGGAGACGTGGATGTGAAGTTGGTTGAGTGGTAAAACTAGAAGGGAAAAGAAAATAATGATCATACTGGAGCAGGCTTGTTAGCAGCTCCTATATGATAAGCTACAAGAAAATCATTTGAGATGGTATGGTCATGTTCAACAAACATTGGAGTACTCCAGTATGGATGAATGATTCAGTTTAGATCAAAAGAACTAAAGGAACCAGGGATAGACCTAAAATGACCTTAGGAGAAGTGGGACAAATGAAATGCATAGCTTAAGCCCTGTATAAAGTACGACCTCTTACAGAGCTGACTGAATGCAATGATGGATGAAACCAACTTGTTTTAGGTCAGATAATGCTCTGAGTACTAGTAGTAGTTGTTGTTGTTGTTCTTCTAATATATTATATCCCATGGTTTATTCATTAACTGATGGTTTTCTCAAGTCAAGTCATTACTAAGATAATTATATCATATTGTATCGATATGGCACACAGGCCTAATTATATAAAACTACATTTGCTACAATACATATTCAAGGAGCACTTAGGTGATGCCTAGGACCTAACTGCCCCCACCAAAGCCTAGGGGTGTTTAATAGCCAAAACTATGTTTAGGAATGACTCTTGAAGACTTGGTAGACAAACCGATGAATTCTAAGTAAACACTTGGTAGAAAACCTGATGGATTCTAAGTAAAAAGATTCGCCGGATACTCGCCCTGCAAGTCAGTAAAATTCCTGATCTGATGTTTCTCTCGTCGCTACTACTATTTTTCCATTGAAATAAGGTGGTGTAGAAGCATGTGATTGATTGGATTGATATGACTCGATCTGGAAACCTAAAATAAATCTAGGTCTAGAAAGGGTATGTATGGACTTATATTTTAGTTGGGGGTGGATGAATATATCTCACTTGTTTAAACCCTTTCTGCCTGTAGATCTACAGCAAGGCTGCCAATTCATTCATCATTGAACCCAACCAATGGTCACATGATTCAGCACTTCAAAACTATTAACAAGTTGCTGAAACTCATCATAGTTGTAGAAAGGCACCCATTTCTGGTTGCAGTGTAAATGCTCGCATCAGGAAAGGATTTTGGGGCAATATCCTTAGGTTTAGGTCACCCAAGGAAAAGAGTCCTTCACCCAAAATCTCAGGTTTAAAGGCTTGAGCACCAGGTGATTCTATCAACATCTTCACAATCCAACAATGCCATAAATAGGATGGATGAAAAACGTAATCAAAGGACAAAGTATGAACGATATTATGAGAACCCCCCCCCCCCCCCAAAAAAAAAAAAAAAACCACCACCTGAGGGAAGGATTTAGAACTAAACCAAACAAGGGAAGAAAGCACACCAGTCTGTTGAGAGTTGAAGAAATCATGACTTGTGTCTGAAGGACACAGCAGGAGCTTCGTTTATAATCATAACTCACCAAACACAAAACAAATCAAATCTTCTCAAAGTGAGAATCTTACAAGAAAAACAAGAGATCCTAAAAGAAACTAGCAAATCTACCCTCAATAAAGAAATCACAAACATGGAAAGCAAACCTAAAAAAAAATCTTCTAACACCCAAATCACTACCCGGTTCTATCTTACAACACTCCCCCTCAAGTTGAAGCATATACAATTACCGTGCCCAACTTGCCAATGATACTACTGAACACCTTGGTGCTTAAGCTCTTTATAAGCACATCAGCTCGCTAACTGTCTAAAGTCAAAAAGGTAATACGAATCAATCCAGCCTCAATCTTTTTTTTTTTACAAAATGTCTGTCAATCTCCATATGCTTGGTCCTTCTATGTTGTACTGCATTGTGAGCTATGTTGACTGCTTACTTACCATCTGTACAACTGTAGAAATTTCCGGATCTGACCAATCTTTTGAAGCAGCTCTCTCAGCTATGGTACCTTACAAATGCCCCAAGCAATTGCCTAAATTCAGCCTCTACATTGGACCTTGCAACTGTAGCCTGTTTGTTGCTCCTTCAAGTCACCAACTTACCTCTTACATGCACACAATACCCATAGGTAGATCTCCTATCATCCGGCACCCTACCCACTCTGCATCTATATATGCCTCAATCTTCAAGCAATCCATGACCTAAAATCAAAATTCCTTTTCCTAGTGTGGCCTTTAAGTACCTCAAGATACGATACATTGCATCCAAGTGTGAGAAGTAGTGATCACGCATATACTAGCTAACAAGACTGACTAAAAATGTGATGTCTAGTGTCTCTAGTCTGATATGAGATAGATGGATAAACTTTCCCACCAACTTCTAATACCTCATCTTGTCAACCGGTTCTCCTTCTTTAGCCTTCAAGTGTAGGTTAGGCTCAATAGGAGTTTTAGCAAGCTTACATCCTAACATTCCAGTTTCCTCAAGTAGATCTAGAGTATACTTCCTCTAAGAGAGAGACACACCACTAGCCAAATATGCCAACTCCAACCTTAGGAAATATCTGAGCTTTTCCATATCTTTAATCTTTAATCTCAAATTCAGTTCCCAAAAAGGTCTTCAAAGCTGAAATTTCATCTTCCCTGCTGCTTATGATCACAATATCATCTACATATTCTTAAAGCACAATAGTGTGAGAACCATCACTTTTAATGAACAAAGTGTGGTATGCATTGCTCTACTTGTACCCATTAGAAATCACGGCCTTATGGAACCTTTCAAACCACACTCTCAAAGATTGTTTCAGCCCATACAATGCCCTCTTCAACTTGCATACTTTCCTAAGAATCTCAACAATTGAATACCTAAGTGGCAGATCCATGTGCACCGGAGTTCTTCATATAGAAAAGCATTCTTGACATCTTACTGTTGTCAACTCCACCCCTTATCCACTCACATAAAAGAATAGCCCGAACTGTGTTCATTTTGGCAACACAGGAAAATGTCTCCTAGTAGTCAATCCAATAAGTCTCAGTGAAGCCTTTGACCACCAATCTTGCCTTATAGCTCTCGACACTCCCATTTGTCTTGTACTTGATCACGAACACCTATATGCACCCAACAATCTGCTTTCCTGTAGGCAAGTCACAAGTTCCCACGTTTTATTTTTTTCTAGAACTCACATTTCCTCTTACATTTATTACTTCTAGTTTGAGTGACATAATGTTTCCTGCTAAGTGTTAAGAACAAAAGCCGAAGGCAAAGAGGAAATGAAATTTGAAACTCTTGGGACAGGGATTGATATGAAACATAATTGAAAATACGATGTTTGGTGCAAGTCCGCAGCTGCTTTCTCAATGCAATTGGCAGGGACAAAGTAGGGTAAAAAAAGGGGTCAAAGACAAGCTCACCTTCAGAGATAGGCTCATCTAGAGAGATTGTACTTCATGACTAGGAGTTGAAGCTTCCAACTGGCTCGACACAGAAATGGGTTCTTGTTACTTTCTTTGATAAGTCTTCAGAGGTCTTTGCTGCCCCTGCATATCATCCACCTGTTGTTCCTATCCAATCACTCCATCTTCAAAAGGAGGATAATTTACAAGAATCTTAGGAAAAATATCTAAAGGAGGAATCAAGACCGGAACCTCTTCTATAAGACTCTCCCCCCACAAGAGTTGTGAAGGAACTTGTTCCTTGAACACATCCATAGAGACAAAGAAACAACGAGAACTAGGATGATGATACTTATACACCTTCTATGTATGAGGATAATTCAAGCAAATGCACCGTAACCCACAAGGATCCAACTTACCATAAACATGGTGGTTTTGGGCAAAGGAAATACAACCGAAAACCTTACGTGGTACTGCAAAGATTGTTGTCCCTAGAAGAACCTTTAGGGGACAGCACTAGTCTAAGACTCGACAAGCCATTTGGTTAATCAAATAAGTTGCAGTAAGAACCACATCACCCCAAAGCTGAGGGGGCATATGCACAGTAAACATTAGGGAATGTGCTACCTTAAGTAGATGTCTATTCTTGCATTCGGCAACCCCATTTTGAAAGCGTCAATGAATTTGGTGTGGTGCATGATGTCATGGTCAGCTAGATAAGAGGGGAATGCACCACCCAAATACTCAATCCAAATATTTATGTTGAAGGATTTTGACTGTGGCCCCAAACTGTGTCCTAACCATATTACTAAAACTTTATAAACACAGGAAAACATCACTCTTCTAGTGAAGTAGACCTTGTGGTCCTAGTACAACCAAGATACCTATAGAAGACTATGGATCAATAGAGGGAACACTAGAGAAAGCTACACTCGCACTGGAAGTCGGCACTGAAGAAGACACATCAAATCTGGACATCGACTAGCAAAGGTGCTAGAGCTCATCTGAAGAAAGAGGTGTTGGAGTACTTAGTGTGTCAAAATTAGCCTAGCGTGCAAAAGCTTGATTGCCGTCTCCCTATATCCTTTCCTACCTCCTCCACAGGAATTTGCTAGACATCCATGCAACTTCCAACACTTGTCTTTTTTATGACACTTTTTTCCACAGTCACACTGGAGTGCAGGAATCACCAAAACTAGACTTATTGTTGCTAGAACCAACCACTAATGCAAGCCTGTCAGATGTCTGAGTGTGTACTATAGCTGCCCTACGACTGTCCTTAGTGTCAACCATTGCATAGGCTTGCTCCACAGAAGAAAAACGTTCTTGGGAAAGAATCTATGCTCGAATCTGATCAATACTCAATACTCAGTCTTGCCAAAAAATCATACACTTTGAACTTGTCTTCCCACTTCTGATAACAACATCCGCAACACAAGATCGAGTACAATGGCCATAGAAGTCAAGGGTTTGATAATAGCCTCAAAGAGCATTGTAGCACTAACACTAAGTAAGCTCCTTCTGTTGCAACTGATGAATTTTCCATCTAATCTCAAAGCATTGTGCATCATTCCCAACCTTGAAATAAGTCCCTTTGGCGACATTCCCTATTGTAACAGCATCTAGAAAGAGAAGGTAGCTCTCCGCAATACTTGATTTAATGGAATTAAGGAAATCCCATAACAAGGTATTCCTGAATCCAAGGTTTAAAGTATCGGTATCGCGTTTCATATCGGTCAGGTGATTTTAAGAGACGTATCGTCCTGTATCAAGTATTGTATCGCTCTGGCTAATTATTTTAGTGTAATTTAATGGAGAGACGTATCGAGATGTATCGTATCGGTTGGGTCAAATATGGATACATACCGGCTAGTATCGTATGGTACCGTGAGATACTTTAAACCTTGCCTAAATCTCCCACTTGTCCTAAGCAATACTAGGAGAAGAAGGTTTAATAGAAGTTCCATAAAGATGGCCAATCAGACCACGAGCACCCACTGCAAGGGAAACAAATCGAGACCAGCGAAGATAATTGGTTCCGTTAAGCTTCACAGTGGTCATCTAGAAAGGGGGGAAATCAAGATCCTGAAAAACAAATGAAACAAGAAGATCCTCAATATCAGATGTACCAAAAGAGGCAAGGGTAACTGGATCCGCCATGGTAGGAACACAAGAGGTTTAGGTACTAGAAAAAATATTTTTCGTTGGACAAAAGAGCTTACCACCAAAAATAAATCACAAAGGATGTTTTTAGGATAAGGGGAAAAAAATTAAAAAGTCATGAAAGGGAGGTGATGGTCCTAGGAAGAATCACAAAGCAAGGTGATCAGCCTAAGACCAATCACATCAGGAGGGGAAAAAAATTTAACGGAAGAAGAGCTGTTTAATGTGGTTGCATGGCACTAGTGATTGTGTGAAGGTGTGACAGATTTTCGATTATGGCTAGAGGGTGGTGGTGGAGCTTCTAATGGATGCAACAATGGGTTCAGGGGAGCAAGATAGGTTGCGATGGAGGAAAGAAGAACCTAGAAAAAGTTGCCGGTGAAAGAAGTTGCAGATTGTCAATAATCACTGAGGGGCAGCGGAAGAGCTTCTGGTGGTTGCAATGATGGGTTATGGGGAATAGGTGGTGTTAATTGAGAGCGAAGATAAGAAAGAGGAGAAAATGGAGATGGTGCTCAATGATGGATCAAAGTTATACCATGTTGAAAGAGTTAAAGAAATCATGATTTTCGTGTCTGAAGGACACAGCAGGAGCTTTATTTATTCATAACTTACCAAATACTGAACAAATCAAAATCTTCCCAATGTGGGAATCTTACAAGAAAAATAAAAGATCCTAACTAGTCTACCGTCAATAAGGAAATCACAAACACAGAAAGTAAATCTAAAAAATAAATCATCTAACCCCCAAATCACTACCTGATTCTATCTTACAAGTTACAACACAGTCAAACCAAACCTTACACACACAGCAGCACAAGGACAACTAAGTTTAATTCATTCAACTAATTTTCTGATTGACTACCAGGAGTCAAAACTAAAAGAATCACTCATACATGTACCTGATACAGGAATTTGAGATTGACTCAACCTCCTACTCACACGACTCTATTTCCTATGACTAAGCAGGAAAAAGACAAATAAAATTAAGTTATTGATGGACAGAAATAACCCAATAAATAAATACATGAAACCACTACATGCCCCAAGGAACCAAGTGTGTGCAACAGACTAACCGCATCACTAGTTTTCCTAGCCAGATCTTGCTTCACAAAAATTTTATTAATATGCGATCACAGGTTCAGGAGTCTCAGGATTCAGCAAACTAATTCTAAAATTTCATCTTAACTGAGAGTGAAATTGCTGATCTTTCTCACCTGAAACAAAAACTGAACTACCACACCTACCATTTGTGGTGATCTTTGATAAGCCCTGTATCACGAGTCTATAAACGAAAGTGTGGCAAGCAAATCCCCTAAATTGGGTGGAAGATTTGAAGAGTCATATTCCATTCAGGTTACTTTTTAGGATTAGATTTGAAGAGTCACATTACATTCAGGTTACTTTTTAGGATTAGATTTGAAGAGTCATATTACATTCAGGTTACTTTTAGGATTAGATTTGAAGAGTCATATTCGAATTGGGATGATTCTGTTGATTAATACTATAGGAACGAAATTGCTATAAATAGGGGGAAGGAAGAGTAGAGGAGAGAAGGTTTTTGAGTTATTGGGTGAGAGTTATTGCTCTTGTGTAGCCGTAGGATTCACCTACTGCTAGTAGTGTGTTTTGTTTCTCGTTCAACTTTTATTCAAAGTCCATTATTGATATTATCTTCTTGAGTAACTCCATCTTTGTTAAGTTACCTCATTCGGGTACTTAGAAATTGGTATCAGAGCTGTAACGATCCAGGGAGGTAATGGCACTACCTTCGTTTTCTGGTGAAGGAGGAGTTCAGAGATGGATTTTAGAGGTTCTTTTCTTCAGCTGGGAGAACCAGATCGAGGAAGAGCAGTGGTTGGGGGTGGCGATCCAACATCTGGAAGGAGAGGCACTTGACTGGATCTATCGCAAGAATTGGACGGCATTTTCTTGGACAGGATTCAAAGAAGCCCTGAAGTGTGAGTTTAGCGACGGGAGACAACCGAGATCAAATTTGGAGATAGACACCAACCAGGTTGGATCAAAGTATAGTATCAATGTGACTGAATCACCAAATCGGGCTGTAAAGAAGGCTGGAAAGAAGTATCGAACGGAGGATGAAAAACTGCCGGCTACGGAAGTCACGCATCACCAAACGTGGAACAGAAAGACGAAGATAGGATTGAGTGAAGATACCTACCGGACCAGAGTGGAGGAGCAATATTCTGCGATAAAATGGAGATGCGGTGAAGTGAAGAAGCATAGAAGGAGACCAGGTACAGTCGGCGGCAAGTTGCAGGCGGCGAAGACTTCGGTTTGAAGAGTCATATTACATTTAGATTACTTTTTAGGATTAGATTTGAAGAGTCATATTACATTCAGGTTACTTTTTAGGATTACATTTGAAGAGTCCTATTCGAATTGGGATGATTTTGTTGATTAATATTGTAAGAACAAAATTGCTATAAATAGGGGGAAGGAAGAGTAGAGGAGAGAAGGTTTTTGAGTTATTGGGTGAGAGTTATTGCTCTTGGGTAGCCGTAGGATTCACCTACTTCTAGTAGTGTGTTTTGTTTCTCGTTCAACTTTTATTCAAAGTCCATTATTGCTATTATCTTCTTGAGTTATTCCATCTTTGTTAAGTTGCCTCATTCGGGTACTTAACAATCTTAAATTTATTCAGAACTAAGGCCACACTCTTCCTGTGACTGCCGAATAGTCGTCACTTTTTATACTTATATCTGATAACTCCAACTTTTAAGATATCCTATTCCTTCCAATATAATTACTGATTAGTCCCAGACTCTGTTTTCTTTCCCAAAGAGAGAAATAGTTTTTGATATTTATAGACTTGCCAACATCCTTTGGATTTGCCATTTGTCGGCGCATATCAGCCAAGGCTAAGGTTTTGAGAACCACAAGTTGCATTATCCAAATTACTTTTTTTAATTTATAAACCCCTGATTTCTGTTACCACCAGAAAATTTCAGATTCAACCAGCTTCTTAATTCTAGGTTTAGCTATCAACTTATATAGTTAGTCCTTGCTGATTTATACCACCAACTTCCTAAATATTTATCAGGATATGTCTTAATCCAACATTCAGTTTCTAACCAATTTTCAAAATCTTAGTTCAACTCAACTTTCCAGATTCTGAATTTTCTAAAAAATGGATTTAGCTACTCTATATCCGGCTTCCGTATATTCATTTCATTATCCTCAAGTTTATTGATTAGTGTATTCTTTTTGAACCCTTAAAGACCTTGCCTTGACTCTGAAAATCTATCTGGTTGTTTAGTTTCTATGTTGAAGCAGGATAACACCACATCTTGTCATCTGAAAATCGGATCTCCATCATGTTTTACAATCTTGTTTTACGTATCAATTTGAGTAATCTACCAAAGTTTGGCCAAAACAGATGTCTATATTGAGGTATTGAATGCTCTACTAATATGGTTCTGCTTTGTGTTATGTGATTCTGGATTTCTGAGGATTTCCAAACCCTAAGTCCACAGGTGACTAGAAACCCATTAAAGCTATCCGGACAGTGGACGCTGTAGAAGCAGGACCATTGTGACACCTCAGATTGCATCTCTGCATTACTCAGGTGACACCTTGAAGAAAATTGATGAACTCAAACATCCAAAGCATGAAGAAGGAAAAAAATTTGCAGCCCATCTACCTTGATCGGACTCCCATCCGTCCACGAGCAGAGAATTGATTGGAGCTGGGTGGGATGGGTGGGATTCCAGGACTACGTTCTTGAGCTGAGCTTTTGATTTCAGGCCCACCATTAGTGGGCAATGGCATGCTTTCACTGTTTAAAGCATTTTTTATGTTGTAATCTGACATTCCATTCAGAGTGGCAGTTGTTGGTGGGGGTTGCAGGGCTACTTCTTCAGCTGGAGGTTCGGCGCCTTCCTCTACCCATCGCTTAAGTTTTTCATCATAATAGAATTTATTCTGTTCTCCCAGTTTAGCCTGTGGTAGCAATACATCAGGAATGCCAAAAGTTTGAGTCAAAGATGGCAATACACTTAAGAGAAAAAAGAGCCCAATGTAAGAGAAAATAAGAAAAGGATACCTGCTTATCAGAGTGAGATCTCGAGACCCATCCCATGGTCTTCTGAAGGAGACTTGAGCCAAATCGGCCAAAGCGAGATTGTGCACCAGAGACTGATGCCCTGCCTTGTGCATCAGACGAGGCTGCTTCTTTTACCTGGCACCATATATAGAGTGTATCAACACCAGAGAATTTATAGCCCAAAAGTTCTGAAGTTCTCTCTTGGAGGTTTTAGACAAAACTTGCAATGGGGCCTTAAAGAATCTCGTGCTACATTGTCTTGGGCCTGATTTCTAGGTGGCGCAGTGGTGGTGGTGTATTATCTTTTATATAGAATTTCATCATTAATATTGAAATTGATCCTAATAACAAGAGAGGGTGGGGGAAGAAAGAACAAAGAAGCTCTCCAATCCCCAATGGAAGAATTGTAAGAGCCTTTGGAGGGATCAAATGTTCGGTTTCAACATTAACTTAAAAATCCATAACATACTGGGAAAAGATCAGCCATAACCTCCAAAAAACCTCCCACAATGGCAGGTTTTATTTGCCCTGAGGCGAAGGAGTCAAGAGCTAGCATATTTCTGTTTTGCAAGGCTGGTTTTCTAGCTAAAAGCCATGTAAAGTTAAAATTTTCATAATACTTTTTTTCCCCCTCCATAGATGTTATCAAAGATTTTTCCTTCTACATGACATTATGTGATAGTAACACCCTTTTGAAAATGCCATGTGGATAATCAGGGTCACCTAGACATGCTTGGGATGTGGCTTTACCACAGTTACCACCTAGTACATGTGCCCTCAAAGCATATTCTCAGAAATTAGGATCCACTTCACCTCAAAGGATATACCAACCTGGTTCGGGGTCCTGCCAAAGTTTGGCTCAGAAATGCTTCTATTTGGTATCATCGTTCTATTATCACCCTTCCATTCATTTATGGGCTCCATGGATGCTGAGGGTATCAATGATGACATAGCCATAGTTGATTGACTATTTGCTACTCTTGGAACGACTGGAGTATGATCGTGCTCATTATTCTGGACAAAATTCTGTAATCCTGTTGGCGCAGGAGGTGGTGGGGGGGTTCCAATCACTCGAGTAATGGTACTGTCGATCAATGGTAGCAATTTACCCACCAGCTTTCCAGGAGCCAAGTTACGGCTATATCCACCCTATAAAACACAACATTGATAAGCAATCAATACAACCAGCTTGATCAATGAAGACATTAATAGTTCTGAAGAGGATTGGTAGATGGATACCTGCTGGTGGTTTTTTATACGCTCTTCAAGGGAATATACTAACTGTTTCCATGTCTCCACTTCAGGTGCTCGACCAGTTCTCAGCGACTTCAGTATTGCTTGACAGTACCTGGGATACCACACCATGATAAGAAACAAGAACGCAAAGTGCAGAGTGCAACAGAAGAGGAACATCGACTTACTTCAATGCATCTGAAACCTTCCCCACTTCAGCTAGCATGTGGGCATAGATAAGCTTATACGGCTGAAATGGCAGCAGGACGGACTGAGAATTCCCAAGCACTTTTGCGTATTCATATAATTCTGTCCTCTGCCCAGATTTTCAGTAAACTAAGTTCAGACGATATTTTCCAAAAAGTACCCAATGAAATTCGCATTGAATATAAAGTAATGGAGAATTCTACTGCCTAGTATCTTAAAATCGAAAACAGCCAAATCTTCAAAGAATTTAATTGACCAATTATGAAGCAAATGGAAGACAGAACAAGCAGCTGGAAAATGAGAAGGCAACTGTTCATAGACACAAGATCATTGACATCCATTTAATGCACAAGAATCTGATACGCGATGCACCTTGGCTTGAATTCTACAAGCCACCATAAAGAATTCTTAGGTTGATGTCACTTCAACAAACTTGGCCATTGTTGCTGTGATGTGAACCAGATCCAGGGTCACTCCAGGAGCCCAGACAGGGCCTAGGGTGGCAGTCCAACACCCTACAGGCCTACAAGAATTTTCACATAAGGGCATTTTGGTAATTTTGATCTGTTATAGATGAGTCCAATTAGGGTTAGTCGGGTCCAGCATGTTAGTAGTAGGATTCCAACCTTCCTTTTGTTTTAGAACTTTTTTTACTTTTGATCAAGTTATTGAAGAATCCTAGTCAACTTAGGAGTCCCAATTAGAGAAAGATTCCCCTACTTGTAGTTCAAGTTCTATAAGGAGTCAAGTCCTACTCATGTTTGGTAATTTTAATCATCCTAGGATGAGTTAAAGGTAGAGTCCCTGTTAGAACGAGAGTCCTACACTGAATTACCTTCAATGTTGAGTCCTAGTACGAGTTAATTCTTGTAAGACTATAAAGTATAGACCATTGCTTGTAAAGAGGACAGAATTGACTAATAAACAAACTTGAGATTGAAGGTGAAATAGTGGAGTCCTGGGTTTCCTGAGGAAGGATGCCTGCGGCAGCTGTTGTTGCTCTGATGTTGCTGCAAGTTTTTCAATTCCTTCTCTCCCTAACAAGTAGGTACAAATCCCCCAACACTGCACCTATTCTTTCTAACCCTTCTTCCCTTCCCTCTTGCCTGCGACACCCCCCCAATCCCACACACTGTCTCTCTCTCTCTCTCTCTTCCCTCTTTTCCCTTTAGACAGTCTCTTCTTTCACTCTCTCTTCTTCTGTCTCTCTCTCTCTTTCTCATTCTCTCTCACTCACTCTCTTCCTTCTCTCTCTGATCAGCCTGAGATGGCCAAGAGCTGGAGCCTCTCTCTAATCTGCCCGAGATGGTCGGAAGCCAAAGCAACCTCTGAGAGAAAAGATTTACCAGTAAACCACCTCTCTGTCTCTATTCCCTCTCTACCGTCTCTTCTCTCTCTCTGCCCCCCTCATGTTGTCTCTCTGTCTCTCTGTCTCTCTCGTTCTCTCTCACTCCCTCTCTTCTCTCCCCATTGTTTGAGAATGACTGAGAGCCAGAGCAGGAGAATCCCGCTAGGAGAAGGGAAGTCTGCCTGTTCTATCTCTCACATTCTCTCTTCCTTTCTTCTCTCTCATTCGGTCTCTCTTCCTTCTCTCACTCCTCCTGGTGTGAACGAATCTTTTCTCTTCGGTTCTATCTCTCTCTTCCCTCTCATTCCATCTCTCTTTTCCTTCTCCCACTCTCTCCCCCCCCCCCCCCCGACTTCTGCCTACTTTTCTTCCTCTATCTGCCTTTCTTCCTGCTTCTTTTCTCGCCATGCTGAGAGCAGTCTCGAGTCCTCCTTCCCTACCCCTACCACCCCTGGTGTGCTATGCTTTGATCTCCCCACAACTGCTGTTGCTGCTGATCGATGCGAAGCTTCTAAAGTCAACTCTGTTGAAGACCCTGTTTGCGATGAAGATGAAGATTTTGTCCCTTCTGCAACCTCTTCTTCTGATACTGCTGATATTAGGGCTTCTGAATTCTTTGCCAGTCTTGCAACAACTGAAATAGCCCTCTTGGGCCATGCTACTGCAACTTTCAAATCCTATGATTTTGCCTGAGTCACTTTGGTAGCATCTAGCTCAAGAAACCCCTCTAATTCAATGCTTTGCCACCTGCGATTCTTGCCAAGTTAAGGAGAAAAAGAAATAGTGAGGTTTCTAAGTTTGACTCAATCGAGCTTGGCCTCTTTGCCTTGTATTCTGCTCCATACCTAATGCTTTGTATCTTTTTTCTCAGTGCGCCCTTTTAGGTTTTTTCTAAGGCTTGATGCTGCATATTGAGCCCTCTTAGTTCTCTTTGTATTTCCCTCCCCCTTCTTCCTTTGGTAATGAATATTTTTTATTCATCCAAAAAAAAAAAGAAGCAAATAATGCCCAGTAAATAGTGGAAATTTTGAGAACAAGCAGAATCACTAAATACCTGAATAGCCTCAGGGCTAGCATATGTTCGAGGGTATTTCCAGTGGTCTGCACCAATGAGACACAGTCTTGCACTATCCGAATATGACTCAAAGTTTGCATCAGCAACCAAGTAGCAAGTATGAGCCGCAGAAATCTGTATCATTAAACATGTAATACAGTCAAAATTAACATCTTTTTAGCATTAGATAGTAGAGATTTCCAGAACATTGACATGTAGGGGGCAAAATGACCAAAAAAGATCATCAAAATAAGAAGATTCTACCTCGCCTCTCTCCTTCAACAAGCTATCTCCAAGATGAATAATTACAAGCTCATCACCTTTTGTTGGATTCGCTGTTATAATGGCCAAATTCTCTTCCCAGTCATCTAGCATACTGTTGGATTTACCCTGCTGCCCATTCGAAACTTTATAAAATCAGTGAAGCAAAGATATCCCAAAGTATCTTCATAGTTTATAGCACACAAAATAGACATGAAAGGCTGCTCAAAATGTAAAATTTCAATTTTAAGCACGCTTCAAACTGCATCTTATAATCCACACAATAGTTATATACTGCCAAGGATAAATAAAATTTCAGACACTATTATTTACATGTCCACCACGCATAGCCAGAAAAGAAAAATGATGTGAAAACCAATGTCTAGAGAAACGTTTAAATTGAAGCATCACCAACAATCTATTAAGATGTTCAACAGACCTGAAGTGTGCCACTGATAGTTCCGCTGTCTGTTGTAAACACATCCGCAGGTTGCCCTGCAATTAATAGGCATAACGTCCGTAAAGGTGACCCAGCTATTAATTGGCGTTGGGCCATTTGCTTCACAGTATCAACATAAAACTGCATTGATACAAAAGGAGACAAGAACATCAGCTGCAATTAGATATCCCAGTAGGATTTTCTTCCCCACACACTAACATCTGGAAAACTCAAAGACCTATTTCTTCAGTAATAACATGCTAACTTCATTCCAAACATCTTGACTGCTGGAAAGCAGAAAGTTAAATCCATTATATGAACCTGATCGCCTAGTTGTGCAGCAAGAACGAGCGCAGGTCCCCACAACTGACCTTCTTGTGCACATAGAAGAGCCTCTTTTGTTCTACCAGAGACAAGAAGGCTTTGTACCTCAACAGCGGTAGCCTAAAACAAAAATGGCATTTATAAGACAAATTCTAGGCATTATGTCAGGAAATAATAACTGTTTAAGAGTTGCGACAAACCTGAATCTGTCCTTCAGACAGCATGTTTTGCAAGCAGTGAGTAAGGGCACCATAATGACTTGATTGAGGACCATTTCTTTTAGCAGATGCAAAAAGCTTAGCTACTGCTGCTTCAGGACGGTCTGTTTCCTATTAAAAGAAGGGAGAAATCCAAATGAAGGCCAAAGAGCATACTTCTAAATCTGAAGGGTCTTGATGAATAGGTTTACCAGGGAAAATAAGGATTTGAAAGAAAGACAAATAAGAGAGCCAATCTAAGTATTACTCAAAAGCAACAGAGATTAAAATAAATCAACAATAAATAAAGCACAAACTGCTTGAGCAGGGCGATTTCGAGAAACAAATAAAGGTTTGACGGATGATTTCCAATTCTGATTTATTGGGTGACATGAAGAAGAAATTTTAACATAACCTATGAGAAGATTAAAAAAAAGAAGAGGGAATGTCAGTTCCCCATATTATAATGAACGTTTGAAAACGAGACTCCAAGCACCTTTTGAAATGCAAAAAGGCAAACTCACACCAGACTGAAGGAAAACACAATAGAGCAATATATAACAAATTATTAAAAAAATAATAATAATAAAAAACCATCCTCTTGTTTTATACATATTTCAAAAGAATGAAGTTTCCCTTTCAGAAAAGAATTAACATATAAGTATACTGATCCAGTGGAGGCCCATCCAACCACAATAAGACAGCTATCTTTTCACCACAGGTAATGAGAAATTCAGTCCATTTTTCAGCTCCCATGAAATTTTGAAGTTAAACAAGGAGAAATCAAATTTCCCAATACATTAAGTCAAAACAAATATACACAGATAAGCAAGTCAAATCAGGTAACAGGTACCCATTAAGGCCATAACATAAGCATCAAAGAACACCGGGGGGGGGGGGGGGATGTATGTGTATATACACAATCCAAAGTCTCAACCCACTTTATTATCCTATCCAAGTAGCATTACAAGATCCCAAATCTTTTCCATGAATTCACAACATGTTAGAACAATATATTTACACCATACACATATTAAAGCATGAAAGCTATCTTCCTCACATGAGTATGGCAGAAGAGATGGAAAATGCACTCAATGTTGCATGCCTAAGGAAATATGAAAATAGTTTGAGCACAGCAGAAGAGATGGAAAGGACAGAATGGTCCAAGAAAAGGACCATCGTGAATTAGTGCCAGGCGCTAATTCACGACAGGAATGGATATGGTTTTTGAGTCCTATTGTAATTAGGACTCACTTAGCAGAGTCCTAATCTATTATTTAATCAGTTTCCTAGTTGTAATCTGTTAAGTTTAAAATTCTATAAAATATAAATACAGCTTACTGTTTTGAGGACTTCACAACAATTCTGTAAACCCTCTTCAGAAACCATGCATTCCCCACTCTTCTGCTTTCATCTTCAGCCATAATTCACATGCCAATTTAGCTAATATTGATCCTTGACAAAAAAAATATTTTGCAAATTCCCCCAATTATGGGAAATGGGAAGTCTCTACGAGACCTCTTATAGAGAACTTTGGCTGGATGGCAAGAAAAATGAATATGCAGCTTATACTTTGATATAAATATAAGGGTAATTTTCATTTGGACCCCCTGAGGTTTGATCTATGTCATTTTTAGTCCAAAAAAACTGAGACTTTGCATCTACCTCCCCTGTACTAAGGAAAAAGTCAATTTAAGGACAAATTATCACTTCTATGACGAATTTGCCCTTTCTTTTTTTTTAATTTAAAATTTTTTATTTTTACATTTTAAGGGGTTAAAGTTTATTAATTTACAAAATCAAACCCTCCTTCATAACCCTCTCTTCTCTCTCTCCAACCAGTGCTTCATTTTCAGGTAAGATTTTTCTCCAAGTTCATCTAAGTTCTTTCCCTGAAATGTGATTCTCTCCTTCAAGTAATTAGTACTCTTTCTTGAGTATGAGACACTATTAGTTGTAATGCACATTTGCAGCCATTGTTCTTTTGTTGTTTCCCATTTTTTGTTGTCTTTAAATAGATTCAAGGAAAAGTTCTAGTCTGTTAATCGAAGTTTTTGGTGTTCTGGTTCTTGCAACTAGCAACAGACGCAGCTTTTCCATTTTGAAGTGGCGAATGTAAAAGATGTGTTGAGGTTTTCTGGGGTTTCACTGCTGAATGTTTTTTGCAGTAGATCGTGGAGCATTTGCGGCACTCATCATCTCATTACTTTTTTTTCTACAAACCGTCGCACTTGACACAACTTTTCAATGTTAACCTGCTCTGCTTCAGGGAAGAGTGGATGATCTGCCAGCTCTTACACCAATTTGTCAAAGTTGTTGTGAACCCCCAATTATGCAGTGGCATGAGAGACAGCAGCCCTAAGGTCCACCCTGATTTCATCTAAACTCCGTGCACATCAGCAGAATTCATTCCACATCTCAATCGCCTTGGACAGGATTCATTAACACATTAGCGGATTTTAGTAAAGGATCTCCAGCAGGGAATGATGCTCCTTCTCATGCCTGTTTGCCAACATCTAGAGAACCCGCCTTCTGCTATCTTCCACTCCGAAGTTTAGGATTGAGTTTCCGATTTGGTTGGTGATTCTAAGTTGCCCTATTTGGTATTCTTAAAGAATAATGGGTAATGAAGGAGGGTTTGATTTTGTAAATTAATAAACTTTAACCCCTTAAAATGTAATAATAAAATAATTTAAATTTAAAAAAAAAAGGATACGGGTAAATTCATCATAGAAGTGATAATTTGTCCTTAAATTGACTTTTTCTATAGAACAGGGGAGGTAGATGCAAAGTCTCATTTTTTTGGACTAAAAATGACATAGACCAAACCTCAGGGGGTCCATATGAAAATTACCCTAAATATAATAATTTTACTTTCAAGTCCGTTTTCAATAGTTGTCTAGTCTCGTTTTAGCATTGAGCTTTCAATTTAGATGGATATACAAAAACCTTTTTGAACTTTTTTTGTGGAGGGGGGAATGTTTAGCATTAGGCTTGTTTAATTATTTTTCTTTTTTATGAGAAGAAAATCCATAACAAACTGTTTAAATTAAGGATACAATATTTGCTAAATTGACTTTTATAGTCCCTCTTTTATTTATTAACAAGTAGTTAATACTTAATACTAATAGCAGTAGACTCAGTACTGTGTGTAAACCAATAAGCAGGGATTATGAAAGTCTTATACAGGTAAACAATGAAAAGGTGATTTATACCAAGAAATTTGTTGATTAATCACACATTGATCAGATGGAATACCACTTCGGCAAATTCATTAAATTTTGACACTTAATACAAGTAATAACACATAATCATGGATCAACCTTCTAGACTGAACAGATATTAAGAGCAAAGCAGTTCAACATCATTTAAGCCATCAACGAAGAAAAAATCTAAAATTTGGGAGTTCTGAACAAATCTTGCATTGAATCTTCAAAAATACCCAAAGGAGCAGCAAATAATGTGAAGGAAGACAAAAGAGTGTTAGATCTTGAAAGAGAATGAGGTTGAAAGAGTTCTGAACAAGTCTTACTTTGAATCTTCAAAAATACCCAAAGGAGCAGCAAATAATGTGAAGGAAGACAAACGAGTGTTAGATTCTGAGTAAGAATGAGGTTGAAAGAGCTACAAATGGCAGATTCCCGTCGAAATATCGCCAGCAGTAGGGCTCGAGTAATGCGAAATTTCACATAACTCAAGTGAGATACAGGCATTTATAAGCTGGCTGGGCTGGTCTGGTGATGTGAACACAAGGACCCCCCCCCCCTAATTGGGTCCCAAAATCCAAATCCAAATGGCCAATCCAAGCTGGCCAAATGCACCCAAGGTATTTTGGTCATTCTCCAGCCCCTTTTTAGGGTTCAATATGGGTCTGGATAGATTCCCCTCAATCCAAGGATCATGGGTCTACTTTTTGTTTTTGTTTAAGTAGTTTGAAAGTTATTTGAGAGTTTACGTTGTGTTGAGTTAGTTGTGGATAAGATAAGATTCCTTAGCCAAAGAAGTTCTATTCTTTAGAGTTTGCTTTTACTTGGAAGCGTAGCTCGAGTCCCAAGTCAAGTGTCTTTACAAGATTCCAATCCTATGGTTGTGGTCTTGTAGTAATCAGACTCCAATTTGAGTGTTTTGGTCTAGAGTTGGGATTCTTATATCTTAGGGATTCCCAACCCCAGTCAATCTTTCATTTTCAGGCTATAAATAGCATATTCTAGTAATGTAAAATTCAGTTTTGATGATTAATAAAATCAATTGAGTTGAGGACCAGGGTCTCCTTGTTTGGGTAGGCCTTGGTTGAGTGTTTTGTTCAAGATTCTTCATCTTCTTCAACAATCCAGCAGCTTTCAAGTCATCATCAAAGCCTTCAAGCCTTCATCAAAGCATCCAAGGAAGTAAGAGAAGCCCCCACCCCCAATCCCAGCCTTCCCCCTTGTCCGCAGCCCTCCCCCCCTGTTCCCTTGCTTGTGCAACCCTAGAACCCCCTTCCCCTTGCTGCTGTACCTTAACAGTAGCATTCCCCCTACCCCATAACTACCCTAAGGCATTGCCCAAGCCCCACAACCTCCCCAGCCCTCCTCCCACTTCCCCATTAGCACCCGCGGGCTCCCCACCCCTCTCTCTTACCCACAGCACCCTTGTAAACCCTTCACCTGCAGATCCTAAACCCCAGCCCCGTTAAACCTCTTTTCCCTTTCCTTTTGGTCACCCCTAGTGCTAGGTTATAGTCATAACTTAATTTTCCTAAGTCTGCTTAGTATTATGTGCCCAAATCTGCTTATTCATGACTTGGAAAAATCCTGCACCTCATCTTCTTCAAGAAGTTCTGCAGAATTTCTAAACTTCAAGAAAAACCCTAAGTTCCTAACACCTTAGCCCTTGAACCACCAAACCTAGATTCTGAATTGCAGACAGTTGCACCCCTAGCTCTGAATTGCAGAAACAGCAAGCCCTTTCCCCTTTCCCAACCCTAACCGAAATCCTAGTTTGACATTTGAATTCAAATTTCGAATCTGGAATTCTAATTACCATAGGATTCAGATCAGGAATTCAGTTTCAGCAGGCCATAAATCCCCTTAGAAACCCCAAAACCTTTCCCCCTTTTGCTGTAATTTCCTGGGCAAACTGGGGAAGTTACTAAAATACCCCTAATCTTAGACTTGGTTTACATCATCCAGTCAAAACCACGGAAAAATGGTTCGCCCTATATGTCTTGTCTCGGTCCAGGGGAAACTGAAATTTGGACCATGAATGCAACAAGCAAATACTGAAAGTAGAAACGCTAATAAACAATAAATACCACAACAAAGCAAATTGCACATGGACTCATGGAGGACCATCAGTACAAACAAAAGCTTTCAAAATAATAGCATTTTCAACATCTGACATAAAATGCAAATAATTATATATAGAATAAATAGCTAAACTCACAATAAGATAAGAAGATAATTTGCAAAGTTTATGGCATACAACTTAACAATGAACGAATTCATCCAAAGAAAAGAAAAACAAAAGATTTGATAATGAATGAAGACAACAAGATAACCTTGCTGTAAAAAAAAATATGGTCAGGGCATGCGATGAATGAGGGTTTGATACCTTCTGGGCTGGGTCGGTGCCAAAAGGAGATCGCAGTTTCCCATAATGTTGACAAGCAATTTTCAACAACGAGAGAAGCAGCCTCAAAAGTTCACCTTTCCTATAATCCATGTTGGGTGATTCACAGTATGCAATCCTTTCATCAATCCATTTATTTAATTCTTTAGTTCCAGAGTTCCCCCCAGCCAAAGGGCCAGGAAACGACTGCTGGCACAAGGTACGAAAGTATTCACAAGCAACAACCCCAATTGTGGCAGCATTAATTTTCTCCATGACAACTTCGCATAGATTAAGTACAAAAATAGAGCCTCCTATAGAGTCCTTCACAAAAAATAAACATAAATTGAAGAAGATTAATAGCTGCAATGCTTCATACATACTAACTTGAATATTGGAACTGTACAAGTTTAATTGCTCAGGACCTAACCTGGCTTCCAAATGCTGAGTTGGTAGAGTAATGACCACTCCCTTTCATGACTACAAGTTTTCCGCCAAAGCCAAACGTAACTAGAGCATGTGGGGGCCGTCCTGCTGATGACCTTCCCTCGTGGGGAATGTAAGAATGATGTGTGGTCATCTGAAATGGCTGCTCAGTAGAATTTGATAGCTGACTGCCATGGTAATCATTCGAGAAATGCACCATTTGGTTCTGCTCCATCTTCTTTTGGGTAATCTGATGAGAGGAATTCCCAGAAGGAACAAAAGTATGAAATCCAACCATCCCCTCACTGCCATAATTACTGTGACCTGTTTGGTCATATGAAGGAATAGCACCAACAGACTTAACACCCATTGACTGATCAGTATAATTATTTACAAGACCATGAGACCCATAGAAGCCTCCTGATTGTGGGTTTTCAGTAAAATTAGCCACATCCTCACTCTTAGCAACAACATCAGGCTGCCATGAACTCACAGTTTGTTGACCGTAGAAATTTGGGGTCCCAGACCAATTCTGAACTTGGTTATCGCCATGCATGACCTGTGATCCATAATCCTTAACTTGGCTATAATCCCCGTAGAGGCTTTGGTCCTTGTCAGGGGGGAAACTGCCACTATCTGTACCTGTTGACTGAACAGTTTGTGTATAAGAATCCAAGAGGCGCCATTCTTGGGCAATTGTATCATAGTACCAACCAGGGTACTGAGGATCAAAAACCATATGAGGGGGATACTCAGTGCTCCCTTGTGGGAGCTGATTCCAGTTAGAGACGGTACTAGTTGTGCAACCCTCAGTCATGGTCCCTGCAACCGATTGTGATGTCTGCTGTAGATAGGAAACCTCTGATATCTGGTCAGAAACAACTTCACCACCACCTGTTGCCTGGGCCTTGTTTTCAAAACCATCCTGGTTATTTGCATTTGCATCATACACATCCACCTGATGCCACTCCCCAGTACTAGGGTCGTACTTCCACCCAGGATAAAGGTTTTCCCAGTACTGGCTATCATACATATCCTGCCCGCTGGTAGTTCCTTCCACGGCATTGCCATATGTTACACCTTCTTGATGCTGCACAGGGTTAACAGATGTCAAATCTGGGGATTCGTTTTCTGCTGCGGTAGATGTTTTTTTCTTTGAATCAGTGGTTGGATTATTGTCCAACTTCTCAAATGGATCCGCATTTTCTCCTAACTCGTCAAAGAAGTCTGAGAATGACCCAAACCCACTGCCACGTTGCTGAGTCAAATCAGTCTGAAATTCAGTCCATTGAACCTGCTTTATGCTTGCACCCCTAGACCCACTGCTTTTGCTATTTGTGGAATTTAACGAAACATCTGCCTCGTCAACAACAACATTTGCAGCAAGCCCACTGTCAAATGCAAAAGAATCAGTGGATGAATGACTGACGCCCTCTTTCGAAACTAATTTATCCTTTTCAGATACACCTGCAGAGGCTGCAACATCGTTGGTCTCAATCTCATTTTCAAAAGCAAACGAATCGGAGGAAACAAGAGGAGCAGACTCCTGTAGAACCAAATTGTCCAGTCCAGGTGCATCTGCAGAGGATGCAACAGAATCTTCTGATTGCTTTAATTCTTTGTCAACAACCCCTGATTCGCCGCCAGAATGATCCACTCGAGTGCCAGCCTCACTAATGCTCAGGTTTCGAAATGCTTTCAACTCATCTGAGTCCTCAACTTTGACCAAACCAGGTCCAGATTCTGTAACCGGGAACTCATCATCATCGACTAGCTTATCGAAGAAATCCTCATCCGTTTGGTCCTCCATCTGAAATAGAGGAGACGCCATAGAATACAATCTAACCTCTAAACTTTCTCCTCAGAAACAGTCGAACAGACAAACCTCGATCCCACCCAAAAAGAAAAAAAGCAAAATCACATCAAGAAACCCACTGAGCCTTAAATTCCTCACCAAGCATATTCAGAATATCAAAAATGAAGAATAAACCAGCTGCTATCCCAGAAATCTGCTCTTTCAAACGTTACCGCAGTTAACAAACGCAAATCCTAATAACCAAGAGTTCAATTCATACATGAAAGAAGTCTCCAATTTCCCAAAAGAAAATTAGGGTTTTAAGCATGCTATATATCAAACGAACATTCCCAAATCAAGCAGGATTTTCTTAGATCTGCCATATCAAAAAACACAAATTGAAAATTAACAAACCAAGAGAAAATGCAAGCAGGAACTCATATTTCATCACATCAAACGGAAAGAAAAAATAAATAGAGACAGAATTAAAACTTGAGAAAGATAATGCTGAATCATTACCAGCAGGAAGGAAGATCAGTAGAGAGGTGTCACAGATAGGAAAGAGTGCGCAACGGGGGTCGGTTACGGACAACACCACCATTTTCAACAGTCGACACATCACACCTACTTCCGAAGACTCCATTAAATATTTTTTTATCAATTATTGTTTATTTTTGTTCCTAATTTTTTACCTTTGGATATTGCCATATTGGTTCCCTTTTCCTTACTCAGAAATTTCTTTGGTTGAATTATTCTCTAAAATTAATGTGAATGATAAATAAAAAAACACATTAGGGGCACTCACTCCTATTATAAGATTAAAGTTAAGTGGTGACTTAATTTAGTTAAATTCTTCACAAAGTCAAGATTACTCTTGAAAGTAAAATCTTACATTCAATTCATTTTTGTCTTTATCATTTATGACTATTCTTCTTCTTTCATTTTTGAATATTCATGATTATATTTTGACACTTTATTTTCTTCTCGTTTGTCATTTTCTTTCCTTAACAATGTTGGTTAATGAAAATAAATAAATAAAAACTAACTAAGACTAACAATGTTAATAGGAGAGGGTCGAATTAAATTGGTAACTTAAGAGATAAGATTAATAATACGGGGTAATTCAGGGGATGGCACTGAAAATTTCTCCTTTTTTTTTTTTGTAAAATCTTTTCATTCTCTATAGATTAGTATGGCTCTAAAAGAAAATAAATTGGAGGGGACCTCCCGATGTATATCGAATAAATTATAGGATTTAACTATGTGTAATATTTTAGTCTAAATTTAGATTAATCTTAATCATTGGATTAGAATATTACATGTCACGGACTCCTATAACTTACTAGGTTATCATTAAAAGAGTTTCTCCAAGGTGTGAATTCAAATTTGTCAAATGGTAGGTTTGGTTTTGGATTTGTTGGTTTGGGCTTGGATCTTGAAACACCTTTGTGTGAATGCTACCCAATTCAACACTTTATGGGTTTGACTTGATCTGATTTTAATGACTTATTATGGTTTTAAGGCTCTTTTCCGTATTCGATTTGACCTACTTTTTGGAAATCAATGCTAAAATTAGAGATAATTACTCGTCTCCCGATACTGCCATGAAATTTCTACCTTATACCTTGTAATTTTTGAAAACCCTATTGTTTGTGTTAGTTTACTGTTACCCCCCCCCCCCCAAATTATTAACTAATGTTAGTTGTTCTAACATTGAATCTACATATTTTTTTCAAATTGAACCTCAATGGAATTTTATTGTAAAATTATCCTTCAAGCATTTCTTGAATGCACGACTACTAGTAAGGTAATACTCTCTCAATGGACATCCACATCACCTATATTTGAATTATGAGGCAATAGTGCAAAGTCCCACTAGCATACTTTTCTTTCTTGCAAATGGACCAAGAAGATCTAGGTAGCAAGCCCCTTAGGCCTAAGAATAGAAGTTTTCACCCCAATACTCTATACTTTACCTTTGCAATTCTTTTATTTTTTTATTTTATGTTCGATGAAACAACCAAGCCTTGGTGTGTCTCTTTTTATAATAACTTGCTATTTTGTATGGAGAGAAAGAAACAATATAGTTTCAATAAAAAGAACACCATATACCCATGAGAGTTCCTAGGTAATATATCTCAGAGACCTTAACATACAGCCTAGGGGACCTCTAGAACCCATAGGTTACAAAAGAGAGGGAATGGAAAATGAAAAAATAAATTATTGTTTGTGTCTACTTGCTCATATTACTGAAATGTTGCACTTGATACTAGAAATTTAGAGAAACTTCGGAATATTTTGGAGTTGAGGCTTTCTGGGTTGGGGTTGATTGGTGAAATTCCTCCTTTAATGGGGGTAACTCCTGAAAAGTTTTTGGTTCCAATAGCTTGATCAAAACAAACTTAAAGAACTACCGTGAGGAGTTTGGATTTCTGGGGATTGTTCATGAGTTGAACCTAGAAAACAACAAATTTATTAGAAAGCTTCTGTTATCTACTAATTTTCAGCTAGAATCGGTGAAAATTTGAAGTTAGTTGGAAATCCCCATCTTTGCACCATAGGAAAATTATTTAAGCTCCAGGTAAAAACAGGTTGGGGAACTTGAAAATTTACAGCAAATCCAATAAACCCAATGTCTATTCTATCCTTATTGTTGGGTTTGGGTGTCTTGTATTCTGTGGGTCCATGTAATTATGATTTTGATTGTATTTGTAATTGAAATAGGGTTTGGGTCAATTACTAGTACTGGGTTAAACTTGTAATTACATTGGGATTAGGGTTTTAGGTTTTCCTATAAATAGTCTCTATGGGATAACTTATACTTTGTGGATGTGAGAGTGGTGTGAGGTTTCCTGGAAATAGTGAAACTCTTTTTTTCTCTCTGGTGGACGTAGGCAGGGTTTTGCCGAACCACGTTAAATTCCCCTTGTGTGTTTTGCTTGTGTTCTTCTCTGTTCGTGGTTGTGCATCCATTATCCCTAACAAGTGGCATCAGAGCAAGGTTTGGTGGATCGTCGCCGGAGGTGTGCGAAGATCCAGAAAGGAGTGGATAGGTGTCAGGAGAACGGAGAAAGCTTCAATGGATTGATCGAAGGTACGATTTTAGATCTAGAATCGTGAAGTTTTTTTTTTTATCTTTTTTATTTCTTATGATTTGAGCGGATTGGCTCAAAGAGAGAGAAAAAAAGAGGAGGAGAAGTTTTGAGCGTTCCGGTTTTGGATCGTCAAGATTGTTCGTGGTTTTTTTATGTTTTTTTTTACTTTGGTTTGAATGTAATGATTATTACATTCGTCTGAGAAAAAAAAATTGAAAAGCTGAGTTTGGCGTGGAAAAAGTGGAATGGAAGAGATTAAAAAGAAAGGAAGATTCGGTGGGAGAAAGACGGAAAAAAGAAAAAGGAATTTTCTTTTTGTTTTTTTTTTTATTATCGGATCGTATCGTACTGATTGTTTCCACAGGATTCTGTGTGAATGTTTTTTGTACAGAATTAAGTGTTCCTAAGGTTTTTGGGCATTCCAGACTCAATGGAAGAGACGGATCGAGAAGATTTCGCTCCATTGGTATTGATTTTATAAGTTCGTATAGAGATCATCGAACATGTTTTTTGGATTGTTGACGGGTATGAAGGGCACAAATCAGATGGCGGTGAAGAGTTCTAATTTCTCCATAGAACTTTTTAATGGTCATAACGATTTCACCTTGTGGCAACAACGGGTGAAGAACATCCTTACGCGGGAAGGGACTGTTAAGGTTCTCAGAAAAAAATCAGAAAAGCTAGAGGCGATAAAGGAAGATGATTGGCAAGAGTTGAGGGATCTAGCAAATAGTAAGATTCAATTGTATCTTGCGGATAATGTTCTTCGTGAAGTCATCGGGTTGGCAGATCCAAAAGGAGTCTGGGCAAAGCTGGAGAGCAGGTACAAGTCCAAGTCATTGACAAATCGGTTGTTTTTAAAGAAAAAGTTATATGGCATTCGGTTGTTAGAGTGAGCAAATTTTGACAAGCACCTGGATGAGTTCAATAGGATTTTGACGGAGTTTTCGGCTCTTGATGAGGACATCAAGGAGGAAGATAAGGCGTTACTTTTGTTGGCATCATTGCCTCAGTCATTTGATCACATTGTGACCACATTACTTTTTGTTAAGGATACTTTGAGACTTGACGATGTTATTACTGCATTGCTGATGAATGAAACACGGCGGAAAAATAGCAGTAATAGGGAGTCAGATGAAAGTAGTGCCTTGGTTGTAAGGGGTGGTCATAGTAAAGGAAGATCAAATTGGAGAATGGAGGGGTCTAGCAAGTCAAGGGGTCGCTCAAAGTCTGCTGGTCGCAAAGTAAATTGTTACTATTGCAAAGAGGAAGGTCATATAAGGAAAGATTGTCTAAGGTGTAAGGAGGATAGGAAAAGGAAGGACGGGGAGAGTGATGAATCATCTATTGCTGTCTTATTCAGTGATGATGTCCTTCTGACTTCAGCATCAGGTTTGAATACTTCAGATTGGATTTTAGATTTTGGGTGTTCTTTTCACATGTGTTCAGTCAGGAATCAGTTTGCTACATATCATGCATGTGAAGGTGGTACAATCAAGATGGCAAATAATGCGGAAAGCAGGGTTGTCGGAGTTGGGACTGTGCTGATTCGCATGTTTGATGGGATTGTGCGAACTTTGACTGGGGTTAGACATGTGCCAGATCTACGGAAGAATCTGATTTCATTGAGTACTCTAAATTCTAAAAGTTTCAGATGGTCATCTGAAGGTGGAGTTCTCAGGGTTTCAAGGGATCAATGGTTGTGATGCAAGGAAAGATGATTAGTAAGTTGTACAAGCTTGTAGGGAGTGTTGAAACAGGTGGAGCTCTAGTTGACACTTTGGCAATGGTACAAGTAGACAAAATTTGCAGGTTGTTCAGGCGCAAAACGAGGGAAAACCTGGAAAGAAGCGAGTGACTTTTGCTTTGGATTTGGTGAGTGGCATTGATCTCTCGGAGCCGGCTATGACAGGAGAGATGGAGCCACGTCACGTCGTATAGCGGTGATGAGCTATACGGGACACCCCAGGTGGGGGGGGGGGTGTGCGCCATGCTGGTTTAGTGATGGCGGTAACAAAAGCATTCTTGGAGGGGATGTGGGCCATGCGGTAAAGTGTGGTGGATACGCAGAGACAAATGATTGCAGAGAGACATCATCAACGGTTTTCTTCAAGGTGGTTTGCAGACTTCAAGCCAATGAGGAGATTGTAGGGTTTGGGTGTCTTGTATTCTGTGAGTCCATGTAATTATGATTTTGATTGTATTTGTAATTGAAATAGGGTTTGGGTCAATTACTAGTACTGGGTTAAACTTGTAATTACATTGGGATTAGGGTTTAGGTTTTCTTATAAATAGTCTCTGTGAGATAACCTAGTAGACATGAAAGCAAAGGGTAATACTTTGTAGGTGTGAGAGTGGTGTGAGGTTTCTTGGAAATGGTGGAACTCTTTTTTTCTTTCTGATGGACGTAGGCAGGATTTTGCCAAACCATGTTAAATTCCCCTTGTGTGTTTTGCTTGTGTTCTTCTCTGTTCGTGGTCGTGCATCCATTATCCCTAACACTTATCATCTGAGTGTTCTTCAATTGTACAATCTTCTTTGTTTCTTATAATCCTCTCAGCGTTTAATGCACTCATTCTTCCCTATTTAATCGCAAAGATGATTTCTAAAGAAGAAGAAATTGGGTTTTCAAAATTGAACATGGGTGAATCTTCTTATATTTTGAGTTTTTCTTTTCTATTTTTCAATTTAATGGGTAATTAAAACGAAGGCTAAAATGGACCATTTACATGAATACTTAACGGACACTTAACACTGTTAAGTACGAAGGTAACAGTAACTTTAAAAGATGAAGGGTTCAGATTGTACTTCTACTATATTATAAGGACCTTTTGATAATCATTAGGTAAAATAGATGTTGTATTTAAAAAAATACGTTTGATATATCTTTAGTAAAATGTTTTTTAATTTTGAAACAATATCAGCCTCTTTCCATCTATTTAAAGCAAAACATAATTTGAGCAACACAACACACTAAAAGTGCTGATACAGACCATTTAGCTCGTGAAGCTAGGTTCTTTGGCTTAAATCAGAGTTGGTGGCATGTTCCACCTCTTTTGTCGTAGACAACTTTTATTTCACCTCCCAAAAATGTTATTTTTTCTCAAAAACAAACTAAAAATTTAATGCTAATAACATGATGATCAAGATGACGTTATGACCATAGTAGCTTGTGTCGGCGATTTATTGCCGACACGGGGCGATTTATCGTCGTGTCGCTGGGGGGCGACACGAAACCCTCCAGCGACACCGAAAGTTACATTAAGTCGGCGATATATCACCGACGGTCGAGATTTCGCCCATAATCGACGATATTGCATAAAAAGAGAGGAACTGGGTGGGTTTTGGCCGGAAAGAGACTGGGTTGCAGAGAGAAGAAGAAAAAAGAAAGTCAGTTTCTGCTACTGCTGCAGTGCTGCTACTCTTGGGTCGGACTACGATAGAACTGTAGAAGGCGTTGCCCTTCTGTCGCTTGGCTGTGGAATTGGTTAGCATAAGGTTCGGTCTTTGCTGTGCCTTCCACGGTTCCACCTGCATATCAGCAATTCTAAGTAAAAGTGTAAAACTGTAAAACCCATTTCTTCGGTCTCCCATTTCTTCTCCTGTAAAATCGAGAAGAACTGAAGAAGCTAAGAACTAAGAAGACGATGTCATTAAAAAATAGATTTTTTTTGTAAAAGTTGAAAACTGATTTGATAATTGCATGTTTTGCTGCAACCATGTTGATGATATTTTATTTTTTGTTTTTTGTTTTAAATATAAATTAAAAGTAAAGGCATTTAATGCCATTGACATAGCACTCAGTATATTGTATACTGAAGTGAATTTTTTTTTTTTTATAAAATATGTTACATCCGTGTCGCCACGGTCACGGCGACATGGAGCAACATGTCGGACCTTGGTTATGACACTAAACAAGCAAGTTGTCTCTTTAGATTGGCCGAGCTGCAGTTTGTTGGATGAAATTTGAAGTTTATAAATACCTTTCATTCTTTAAAATTCTCTTTTATCCACACGTTAGAAAACATTTTAGCATATTTTTTGGCTAAGGGTTCTGAGAATATTCTCTTTATCTAAGGTTTGGTGGTAGTCTCCTTCACCATACATTGTATCCATAGCTTTCTCTAGATTGCTTAATTTAAGTTGACGTTGCTGAAAAATTAAAAGAAGACGGCACTACACACGTACTGCACCTCATAGATGGTTTTGAACTTTAGCCGATTTCTAAGCCAACGGTCCTCTCATACCTCATTTAGGCCAATTTTAGATGATGTATCTTAAGATTAGATTTGGGTCATGTGCTTTTGAGCATGTTTCTAGGTTGGCAAACTTAATAGCTGATAACCTATCTAAGAAGATCATGTCGGCTAGGAGCACGACTTTGGTGCATATTTCTATTCTGTGGTTGAAAGATCTTTGTATCATTTCTTCTTCGAGCTCTGCTCCTGAATAAAATCTATTTGAACCAAAAAAGAAAAGAAAAACACAGACGTCCTCTATTCTTATGGGGCAAACCATGACATTACGTTGTGCTGTTGAGTCTGGGGGGATATATTTTTTTGGAAAAACAAAGCCTGGTGGGACAAACCAGTCAATATCATTGTAAATAGCCCTTCATCTACTTTGAGGCTTTTGCTCAATGAAATTTAATCTGGAAAAATAAAATGGTTATCCATTTTTACCGAGTTGGGTCTTTCATTTTGGGATTGTTTTGTTTCAAATGAGGTCTAGCACTTAAGAGTTTATTGGAGAATTAGCCCAAACCACACCAAACCCATTGAGCTTCAAGTGATGAACCCAAAACATGTTCACTAAATTTGATTGTGTTTCAGTCAGTCCTGTTGCAAGTTCGGTTCTAGTTCCTCATGAGCTTATTAATTAGATCCTTTTTGCCTTCCAGTAAGTTTCATGATATTATTCATGATTTTATTCATGAAGAAGTGCATGGAAGGCATTTCTTTCATATATATAACATATAATGTAATCTTCCTACCATATTAACATATTATTTTTGCCTTCCTCCAAGAATAATTTTTTTTAGGGTAATTTTCATCTAGACCCCCTGAGGTTTGCTTTATGTCATTTTTAGTCCAAAATAACTGAGACTTTGCACGCTAGCCGCCGATCTATAGAAAAAGTCAATTTAAGGACAGATTATCATTTTATGACCAATTTGCCCTTTTTTAATTAAAATTTTTTACATACATAATCTCCATGTTTATTTTCTTCTTTTTTTTTTTTTTTTTTTTTTTTTTTCTGGTTCTACCATCGCTAATGTTTATTACGGGAAAGATACCCCCGTAAACCCTAAAAAATCTTGATCTTTCCCTCTGTGTAGCGGCTGACGTTTGCAAGGGAAAGTACACAACAAATTGTAAACCCTAAAAATTCTTGATCTTTCCTTAAAAAATCTTGATCTTTCCCTCTGTGTAGCGGCCAACGTTTGCAAGGGAAAGTACACAAATTGTAAACCCTAAAAATTCTTGATCTTTCCCGATGTTTGCAAGGGAAAGTACACAAATTGTAAACCCTAAAAATTCTTGATCTTTCCCTCTGTGTAGCGGCCGACGTTTGCAATCGTGATTGGTTAGAAAAATTCATGGTTTCCTCTTATTCTACATCTCTGATTCTCTTCCTCTCCATCGATGGTGAAATCGCAAAAGGTTCCATAGCAAATTGCCCAAGAAGCTTTTGGAGTCGTTCAACAAAGAACAACTAATCGACAAGGGCATAAAGTATTAGCCAACACAACACATAAACCCCAGAAGCCATTAACCTGCTCAAATAATTGTCCATTGATTACAAAAGAGCGTTAGAAAATCTTCAAACGGTAAGAAATAGGAAGTTCTTTTTGGTTTCTCTTTCCTTTTTCTAATTAGTTGCTTCCAAATTTGCTCAGTTAGAACTCAAATGGGGAATATGCTGTTTTTTTCAGGTCCATACAGGAAGATGCATTTGAAGCTTGGAATTTCCACTGAAAATGCGTTTGAATCCTGAAGCACGACTACTATTGAAGAAATTTAAAAAAAAGGGAATTTCTTCGATCTAGATCCTCAAGTTTTTAAATTATTCTTCGATCTGAATCCTCAAGTTTTTAAATTATGTAAAAATTCAAATTAAAAAAAATAAAGGGCAAATTGGTCATAAAAGTGACACTTTGTCCTTAAATTGACTTTTTTCATAGTACAGGGGAGGTAGATGCAAAGTCTTAATTTTTTTGGACTAAAAATGACATAGACCAAACCTCAGGGGGTCCAGATGAAAATTACCCTTTTTTTTATTAAGCATCTTATCTTTAGGTATGGTATATTCCAATCTCTTTACATTTGCATACATGTTTTTCAAAGATCAAACTTGCACTCCAAAAGAATTGAAGTTGAGTAAATCAATTAAGTAATTCAAACACATGCAAAAATCCAAGTTTTCATTCATGTAACAAATTTTGTTTTCTTTGAAAGTCAAATAAGGATCAATACAATGGATAATATCGATGAGTAGATTTCAAGGGAGGAAAAAAGATAAATCCTGGACTTGACTTTTTTGTATAATATTCTTCACATACTAGTGTAAATTGTCTTTAATTATCATAGATCTATTATAATACTATGATGGATTACCCCTTTCAATTTTTCTAATGACGCACATGCATGTGTGATGTGTTTACGAATATATTATTTATTTTTATTTAATTAAATTCTTTTTCAAATTTTTGTGTTTTTTCTTTGAGTTGAAGTTTATTCTAAAACCTATATATTTGTGATGCCTAGTCATCGTGATGGCGGTGGAGGGACTGTAAATGATGTTTTATTATTATGATTAGACATGTCATTCCTAGGTTTGGATAAATGGTAGCATGAGTTACTCCTACAAGATAGATAGTGAAGCAAGAATACCACACCTTTAGATATCTGAGAGATTACTCTGAGATCAATATCTTCAAAGACCATCAAAGAGGCCAACTTAAGTACACCTTGATTACTCATTAAGGGTGTCGTTGTCACATATTGTTTAAATATAAGGTGGGGCTTTGTCCTTGGCCTTGAAGTGATTCAAACTCTGACTTCCTACGTGGAATAATTGGTTTTTGCCAACTAAGCAAACCCTTAAGGTTGAATAAGGCTTTTTTTTTTTCTTCTTTTCTCTTCAGTTGATGATATTATTTTGTTTTGGTTTTTTTTTTTCCTTTCTATTTTTAGGGGTAATTCTAAGTATAGAGCGTTTTCTATTGAGGTGATACAATTTCATGATTTATGGTTTCTAGTTTGCACCATTGTTTGTCATTAATGGAGTCATCTTTGTCGCTATATTGAAAAGTTCATGATGAGAAATGGTATATACAACTTTGATGCAAGACTTCGCTAGTCATGGTTCCACTGGTCTCTATGCATGAGCTGCTAAACCAATATTTAATTCAATGACCAAAACCTATACAAATTTCGTCATTTAATGTTGATGCGTTCTCAAAACTCGCTCACCCACCTAGATCTCCCTGCGTAAGTAACATCTAGCAAACAAGGATGTGGCCCGACCGTTGGGATCGGGAGTCCACCTCCGAAGGCTAAGTCAGTTGATGAACTTAATCACAAACGGCTCTGTTGGATCACAGAGCTAAGGAATGAATAACAAGAATACGATTCAGAGGAGGGGGGAGCCCTACCTTGTGGGTAGGTGATGTCTTATATAGAGTGTACCTTTGAATCTTCTTTGTTGGATCTATTTGAGCCTTCTTCGAATAGTCGTTGGATCTCAACAGATATATCCGTTGAGTGATAGATCTCTACTAGGTTGGACTAGTAGATGACTCTTTTGAAAATACGATCGTTATATGGTAGTTATCCATATAATAGTGATGAGTGATAGCCGCCAAATACCGCTAGCCGTCTTTAGGTTGATTAGCCTATTCTGATTGTATCGGATTAGGGCGTGCTTGTGACTGAGTTAATTTTCTTCCTCAAAGGAAGCTATCTCCCGGACCCGGCTCGGCGGAAGAGTCGGATTCCTTTCGTCCCGACCGGAGTCGAGGGTCGAACCAAGATTGAACCAGGTTCGGTTATATTTTCTCCATATCAAATGTAAATGACTTCTCTGTGAAATATCTAGCAAAAGTTGAGTTACCTTCACCAAGAAATGAAACCCAAGTTAACCCTGTTTTTGCCTAATTATCAAAACAAATATCAACCCTAAAACGTTCTATCCTAGAGTTTGTTACTACCATCATGTATCTTTGGTTTCAAGAGATTTTAAAAAAATTTCAGAAATCTTGGAAGAAACTTTTAATTTTACCGAAGAAATATTATCCATTGAAGAAATCAAAATGAAATGGTAGTCCAATTATCCTAATCTTTTTTCAAAGAGCTACTTTGCTAAAGCAATTGGATCCCAGGCAAGCCCTCGCTGTCCAATAGGTAAGAACTCACCAGTGAGCATGAAACTGCTTATTCACAAAAAATTACTCCATTTCATGTAGAAATCACAACATTTGAGAATACGAGCAGAAATTAATTGTCTTTTGCTAATGTAAGGTTGTAATTTGATTGTCTCAGTTAGACAATCAACATCACTGAATCTCTGATTTTCCTTTTCAAATTTTTACATTGATTTCCTTCCTGCTACCTGATTGCCAAACTATACAAAAATTAGGGAGCCAATCAGCACCAATTGTGAGAGACAACCTCCCCCTTTTCTCCTCCAACTCTTTTTGTCTTTCTGCCCAAGCACCTCCAACTCGTTTTGGGTTCAACTTTTGACTTGATTTTCAAGGGGAGAAGCAAAACTCCTTGTGCATAACCCTATGCTTACTTCAACATTTGTTGATTGTTTTCATTCTTTTCTTCAAACCAAGGAGGAGAAGCTCCATAATGCACATTTCCTATTGGTACTTCTGTTAGAACCAGAAGACCAGAGGCACAATGCAGACAGACCAATTACAGAATCAAGGAGAAATAAATATATAACGTATTCTTTATGTCAGAATCACTTATCCGAATGTAGTAGAATGAGCGAAAGGAAAACAGCACAAAGTTTCACAGGGTGAGTTGAGGTGTACGAACCCGTACTTTTCCTTAAGGTATTTGAACGCCCCCTTTATGCTGCTGGGTTTGACCTTGACGTTCTTACCTCCAAGATACAAAAAATCCTAGATCCGAAGGCAGAACTCCAACAGAGTCTACTTACAAAGGAGATCCGAAGGTAATACACAGCACCGAATGAAGAAAACAAAAAATGGAATTTTCTAACACTAGATTTTCGAATTTCTGTTTTTCACCATAAACGGAATGGATTCTTTGTTCAGAGCTTAACATCTATTTACTGACTCGTATGGACACCTTCAGAGGGTTGCATATGTACGTAAGGTCACCTACAGAGAGTTGTGACTGTATGATCAATCACCTCCCTACTGCAAAACCCAAAACCGGGTTTTCTAGATCCATGACCCACGACCCACGTCCCCAAGTCCCAAGTCCCATCGCGAGAGAAATCGTCTAAAAAATGCAAGAAATAACATAAAAATTGCAAAATAATAATAATAAAACATCTATTTTTACGATATATCGCGAAATATCGCGATATATCATGAGATATCGCCAAGAAGTCGGCGATATCTTGCATATCTCGTTTCGGGAGGGGGTTTCATTTCGCCCCCTCGATATATAGTTCCTTGGTTGCTACTACATTATGGTGTTCTGTCATTACAGTAATAAATTACATCTTTTAATGTAATTGATGTAGGATTATGAACAATTTACGCTTAACTTTAATACTTAAAAGAATCATTTCGTTTTCTAACCCAAAAAAAAAATAAAAAAAAATTCAATATTTACTTATGGATGCCCATTATTCTCAAAGAAATTATACGAAAAAATGTAACTTCTAAATGAAGATCTCAGACATCTGAGCATGCAATCTTAGTGATCCGCATTCTCATATTAACCGAAGATCTTAGCAATCCATCATTCCATATCAAGATCATCTTATTGTGTGTGAGAATCATATATTGTATTTCTTTGTAAACTCTGATATTTCCATATCAGAGTAGATACTAGTTCTATCATAAATATATAATGAATCTATGGAGATTATAATGAGTCTGGAGATATATCTAGAGATTTCAAATCTATGGAGTTATAATTTATAAAATTAGATGTTTGGTTGTGGAATGAAATCTGTGGATTCATCCTAAAAAACTATTTGATCGACGTGATTTTTGTAAATGCGCAAATGTATAGCTTTTTTGAAATCTCTGGATTCACCCCTTACCCATAAATCTACAGATTCACGTTTTTAGTGTAAAAAAGCTGAAAATCTAGATTTCATGAATCTAGAGATTTTTACAACCAAACGAGTATAATTCTCAGATTCATGAATCCAGAGATTTCAAATCATTGGATTCATGTAACCAAACAGGCGCAAAAAAAGTTGAATTCATCTTGTCCTAATTCACTTTTTTGTCTTGAATATATTTTATCCTCGTTTCACCTTTTCCCCCAAAAAAGAAAAATAGTGAAATCAGACATTCTGATTTTCTAATCGACTCAGTTTATTAATTTCCATTTAAGAGTTTTCCAAAGTACGTTCTTAGTCTTTTACAGACTTGTTCATATATGGATTTTCCTCCCGCATGAATCTCCAAATATCCGCAAATACGAAGGACAAAACTTCTAATCATGTTATTAATAAGTTATATTTACCGAATATGGACGTTACAAATACTTAACTTTTTTTTTTTGGTGTGTGGATTATTTTATTCCTTAAATTGTTCTTTTTTTTTTTTTTTTTTTGGTAAACAGTACTTCATTCAGATAGCTAAAAAAAGTACAAACACATATGCATGAGTACACAAGGTTCGGACTGAACCAAGGAGCGGCAAATGACCAAACTCTCATACATGCAATAGACAGGGCCAGCCATGGTAAGGGTTGGGTCAAGCCCAAAATGGATCACGTCCACAAAACCCTTAGAACAAACATACACCCACATAGGGGGACTTACATACACCCACATAGGGGGACATACAAAACGCCGCAAGGGCGGACAAAAAAACTCCTACAGTTGTGGCAATGGTAGCAACGAAAGTGCGGAGAAGGTTTGAACCTCCCATCCGGCTCTGCCGCATAGGCGTACTTGTCAAGCTCGACACAGAAGAACTTGTACCCAGTGTTGGAGTTGTTCTGTGTGTGTACCAAAGAAATGCTGCAAACAAAGGAGTTGTTATGTGAAGACCGCAACGAAAACTACAAAACAAACAAACGGAACTAAGGGAAAACCCTAGATCTGGTTATTGAAGCCAAGACAGGAAAGATAGAAACAGCAAGCAAAAGAAAAAAAAAAAAAAAAAAAAGGAAAAGAAAGTGAGTAGTGGAGGTAGGGAACCAGAAAAATAAAAAAAGAAAGGAAAACACCAGACGTGGAGACCGGATCGGGTGTGCGCGCCAGACCGGTGGAGAGACAAAGATTAACGGGAGAGGAGAAGCGGGAGAGATGGAGGGTTTTTTTTTTGTTTTGTTTTGTTTTTTTTTCAAACCCGTCACGGGAGAGTGGCGGAGAGAGGGAGGAGAAGCAGCAGAAGAGGGGTGGGGGTGGTGATGGAGAAGGTAAAACAAGAGGCGGAGAGAGTAGACAGTGAAGAACTGCAGATCTGGTGTGCGAAACCAGAGAAAGAGAAAATAAAAAAGAAAAAAGAAAAAAAAAATGCCGATCTGAAGTTCAGATGCGAGCAGAGGAGGGAGGAGAAGAAGGTGGGAAGAGGAGGAGAGGTGGAGAAAAGAGAGGCGGAGGCGGAGAGACCGCCGAGGTTGAGTCTCTCCGCCTCAAACGGCGAGAGGCTAGGGCGTTCAGCGTGGCGGGTTGAGTTCAGGTTCAGTGTTTTACAGGTTTTCAGAATCAATGGAAGCTAGGAATCTCAAGTATTCTACTTTGATGTTGTGTAAATTGTTCTTTCTTTCAATTCATATAAAAACCTTAACGACCTACCTATGCTTGCACACATCCCATCTTTGCCTTATAATTCTTCTTGAAGTAATGGAAGCTTCAAATCAATTCTTTTTTGTTATCATCATATTAGTCTGTTCAAATCATGCTCTTGTTAGTGAAGCAAGACCAAGTGATCATGATGTTCTACTTGTGAGGAGGAAGATAGAATGGTTTCACTAAAGAGGCCCCTAAGTATGGAATCTTCCATTGTCTAGCGTGCCAAGAAATTAACTCATTAACTATTCTTGGTCTAATCATCAAGTGTCAAGAGTTGAGTTGGAGATCCATGGATCAAGATTTATATTTGTGCTAAGTCCATTGGCAATGTGTCTTAACAACCCCACTTTTAGAATATCTCTCTGTTGCGGATAAAATATTACTGAACCAGGTCCATCTTCGGTTCAGTCTTTAACCCCGGTCGGGTTCGGCCATCACGGTCAGGATCAACCATCATGGTAGCGTGATGAGGAAGGAACCTTATGGTTCCAAGGATAAACACAATCCCGAGAAATTCGGGATACGTGATTGAGTTATATACGGTTACAACTATCTTGAGGAGTGGGCAAGCGTGTTGATCATGGAAACCGCTTCCACCCTCGAGAAAAGGGGGAAAACCCTACAATCGGACGGCCACCAAGAAGGATCATGAATTAATCTCGCGGTCAAGGAAGAGAGGTAAATCCTATATAAACTAAAGCCTTATGCCCAATAGAGGGAACTCAATCGTTCCTCTTCCATTATATTTCTCAGTTAAGCTCTGCAACTCGCCAGATCCAATTATTGACTTAGCCTTCGGAGGTGGCCTCCTGACCCCAGGGTCGCCACGTCTAACTTTATTTTGCAGGTCATTCATCAGCGATCCAAGGGCTGAACAATTTTTGGACTCATCACTCTCCTAATCAAGCGTCTCCATTTGTAGGATGCTCCTCTAGAACTGGGGGAATTGGAGAAAAGAATACTGGGAGAAAGACTTGGCTTTTATTGTGGTGGCCCAAAGAGAGCTAGGGTTAGTAAGTATACACCAATTCTATTTAGCTAAGAGGGCTTTGCTAAAAAAATGTAAATCCCTACATCCAAGCCCTCCCATCTTTCTTGAGTTGACATAATATCTCCCACTTAATCCAATTAATGCCACTTGGCTTGTCATTCTTCGACCAAAATTCTCTAATGAGCTTTGTCAATTTATTGGTCATTCCTTTTGGAAGAAGAAAATTGGACATGGCATAAGAAGGTAGTGATGGGGTCACAACCTTGACAAGAATCCCCACATGCGATAGTAATTTTCCTTTCTATCTTACTAAGTTTGAGATGTTTGTGAAGAAAATCAAAAGATTGTGATTTGGAATTATCAAAGGTGGATGGGGTGCCCATGCTGAAGAGAATGAAGACTTCGAGTTATTAAGATGTTGGCTAGAGACATGAGAGTATTCCTGAAGGATACGAGCAACAACATTCTCATATTTAACTAGGGTGAATAACATGCAATCATCCACAAAAAGTAAATGATTTATTTTTGGTCCCCTTTTAAAGATTTGTAGCCTTCAAAGTCTAGGAATTTCCATTAAGGATGTGAGACTTTTTGAAAGGGTTTCTTGGAATAGAATAAAAAAAAGGGGGCTTAGGGGACATCCCTATCTCAATCCTCTTTGAGGAGTTATCTTTGTGTCAATTGTCCATTCACTTTGATGTTATATTTTATTATTGTAATGCATTGAATTACCCTATGAGCCTATTTTTTAGTAAACTCAAAAAATCCCATTTTTTAGTAAACCCAAAAAAAGCGAAGAGTCTCCTCAATGAAGGACCAATCTAACTTGTCATTATCCTTGCAAAGGCAATGAATCCAATTTTTTATTTGGACTTCTTCGTGAAATGAAGACATTCATGAGCAAAGCATATGTAGTCAGAGATGGATCTGCCAGGATAAATGCAATCTGGTAGTTACTAACAATGTTATGTAGTAGAGGCTTCAACATATATGTTTTGCAATGACTTTATTGGGCTTATGCACTAATGGATCTCAAATGATTCACCTTCTGAGGGTTCTTTATTTTTTGGGATTAAGGTGATATGGTCTCATGTTGAGGCTTTTTAGAAAGTAACCTCAATTGGAAAGTGCTGAATTCCTAAAATCAAATAATTCCCTATGATATCTTTGTTCTTGTGAAAAGAAAGGGGAGCAAGACCATCATACTTTAGTGCTTTGTCTCCCTTCATCTGGAAGAGAGCTAATTTTATTTCCTTACAAGAAAAAGGTTTACATAAAACTTTATCATCGAGAGATATAATGCATGGATGGAACTAGAAAGAAATAATGTTGTAGGTTGAGGATGAGAAGAGAGGTAAACAAAGTTGAGAAATAGGACAGAGTTTCTTCGATGATGTCTATATCCTCAGTGAGCCATTGTCTTGTGTTGGATTTCAACTTATAAATTACATTGCTTTACCTCCACTGAGTTGTGACTAAATGGAAGTAAATTGTGTTCTTATCTTCTACTTTCAACCATTAGAGCCTGGGTCTTTGGTATCGATAGTGGTCTTCTTCCTTCATTAGAACTTCAATTTCGTGAGCAGTTCTGATTTCACGTAGACCTTTGGAAGGATTTTCTCTTGTTAGATGTTTCCTTTGTTGCTACTTCAAATGTATCTCTACTCCAATATTTGAGAGCATTTGTGTAATGATTGATATTTTGTTGAAGTTCAAATGCATGATACCCTAGTCTGTTTACAACTCAACCTTGTTTTATCTTATCTATAACTCATTTGGCACTCATTGAAAAATTTCCTCCGAGGAATGAAGGCTAATACATAACTCCATAGGTTGACTAAAATGTATATTGTATATTCCAAGGCCTCTTGAAATGGGCCCGCTAACTTGGATTTGAATGGGCTGAATAGGCCTTATCCTCTTCAAAGGTCTTAGTGGCAATCTAGAGGGGTTTAGGGTAAGATCTATCCTTCGAATGGGCTTGTACCCAACAATGCTCCACTTGGTATCTAGGGAATTTTCAAGGGAAAACAAACAATCTTTTATTTTTGCAGTATGGAAATCTCATTTTTTAAAATTAAAATAAAGACCCATTATATTAACACAATCAATGGAATATATAAAAGCTCCTAGACTACAACAGCTAGAGACTATATTAGGTATTGTACGTCCTAGAGGATGCAAGATTCTAAAGTATATCATAACAACTGTTGTCTGGATAATACTTTTGTTCTCTATAAGTTTTTTTGTAGAACTCTTTAGGTTTTCTTATAACCGAATTGAATATGAAATGCATATTTTTGTTTCATTTGTCAGAATCACCTTTTGACAAGATTCCGTTTTTTTAGTTTGAAACACTTTATTGCATAGACTTGTTGGGTTGTGGGTTTAACTAACATTGGTCCTTTGTCTATGCCCATATTCATTTAAGTTATTTAGTCAAGGGTATTACTAACCTTTACCATTGTGGGAGTGGTTAAAGGTTAGGGTTTTGCATTATAAATACTTTCTTGGGTCACCGTAGCCGTCACATGTAATATTTGGGTTTGAGGTTGTTTCCAAGCACTCTCAAGTGAAGGATTCCAAGGAGTGAAAGGTTTCGGAAGATACAAGGAAATTAAAGAAAGCGAATCTACAACAAGAACACACTACAAGTATTTATTCATCTACGCTTCCATTGATTATATTCATAACACACGCTTTAATTATTATAGAAATAATACAGATCATCATGGATCCAACAATTGGTATCAGAACAAGTTTTTATGAAACAACTCTTTGGCATAGAAGGTTAGACCGCATTGCAAAGAATAGGATTGACAGATTAGTGAAACAAGGGATACTAGACATTCCTTATACAAATGAATTGGGAGCTTGCATTGACTGCACCTAGGGTAAGATGACCATTAGTAGAAAGAAAGAAGCCACCCGTAGCACAACACTGTTGGATCTAATTCACATTGATATTTGTGGTCATTTTCTTGTACTCACTCTAAGTGGCAAGCGATATGTCATGGATATAGGTAAGTATAGTTGAAGAGGGTGGGACTCTAGAGTTTGTAAGCGACTATATCACACAGTGATAAAAAGTATTCAGAAGGGACTCTAGAGTTTGTAATCGAGGAGGACTCTAACTTTGTAATACGGTCCCTGAAGACCATAATATAATGGGACCCAAGCAATGGGAAAAGGAGAACAGGTTTAATCTTTTCTCTAAGTCTTTTCTCTCTCTCCATCTCTCTCTCTTCCTCTCTGTTTCTCTAAGCCTACGTCCTCACCAGATCCGAGTTCCCTCAATTCAACATTGGAGTTTGACATGATATTTCTTAACTTCTATAGATGATTGGTCGAGATAAGGGTATATTTACCTTCTTTCGAAAAAGTCTAGTGCTTCGGACTCCTTTAGAAATTTTCAAGGCTGAAGTAGAATTTTTTCACTCAGAAAATTAAAGCTATTAGATCTGATAGGGGTGGAGAATACTATGGAAGAAGTGGAGACATTGAACAACAACTAGGACCCGTTGCCCTTTTTCTTCAACAACATGGAATAATTCGTCAATATTCTATGCCAGGTTTTCCTCAACAAAATGGTGTTGTCGAAAAGAGAAATAGAACTTTGAAGGACATGGTAAGATCCATGATGAGTAGCTCTGCTTTACCAGAGTCATTATGGGGTGAGGCACTCAAGATTGCTGCTTATGTTTTGAATAGGGTACCAAGCAAAACAGTATGCAAGACTTCATACGAACTTTAGACTGGAAGAAATCTAAGCCTCCAACACTTGTGAATTTGGGGCTGTCAAGCCGAAGCCAAATTTTTTAATCCTTATCAGAAGGTATGGGATCCAAGGATAGTGAGCTGCCATTTTGTAGGATACCCAGAAAGATCGAAAGGTTACAGATTCTACTACCTTGGTTCTAGAAGGAATATTATTGAAACCATCCATGTTGAATTTTTCGAGGCTTGTGGAGATTCTTCTCATCCATAGAATCTCGTTTTTTATGAGAAAATCATAGCCCTTGCTTCAACCCCAATTGCATATATATATATATATATATATATATATATCACCACCTCTTGAAGACCACCTCTTGAAGACATAACTTGTGAATCCCCTCCAACTATGGAAGAGAATCCTCTTACGTTGAGATAATTGAAGAAGTGGAGGCAAATGTAGTAGTTCCTCCTGAAAAAGTGGAGGCGAATGCTGAAGTTCCTACAACTCAACCACTTAGAAGGTCCACTAGGACTCGCAAAACTCCATTAAGTTCAAATTATTTGGTCTATCTGAATGAATGCAAGTATGATATAGGAGGAGAAGATGACCCACTCAATTTCCAACATGCAATGAATCACTATAAAGCAGACAAATGGATGGAAGCAATGAAAGAGGAATTGAAGTCCATTAGTTATAATGGTGTGTGGGATCTTGTAGAACTATAACAACATTGTAAACCTATTGCTTGCAAATGGGTGTTTAAGACCAAAACAAACTCATAGGGTAAGGTGGAGCGTTACAAGGCAAGGTTAGTAGCAAAGGGATTTACACAGCGAGAAAGAGTTGACTACAATAAAACCTTCTCACTTGTTTCTTTAAAAGATTCCTTTAGAGTCATCATGGCCATTATCACCCATTATAATTTGGAGTTACACCAGATGTATGTGAAAACAACTTTTTTGAATGGTGACCTTATAGAGCAAGTTTTTATGAAGCAACCAGTAGGCTTTGAGGAGAAGGGCAAAGAACATCTAGTCTGCAAGTTGAGGAAGTCTCTCTATGGCTTAAAACAAGCCTCTAGAAAGTGGTATCTGAGTTTGGTCAAGTAATTACATCTTTTGGTTTCATAGAGAACCCCATTGATCAATGTATCTACCTAAAAATCAATAGGGGCAGTTTCATTATTTTAGTGCTATATGTGGATGATATCCTTCTGGCAAGTAGTAGCACAAACTTACTTTATGAAACAAAGAAATTCCTATCAGAGAATTTTGAAATGAAAGACATGGGTGAAGCAAAGTATATCCTTGATATTGAGATCAATTGAGACAGGAGTTGAGGACTTCTTGGACTATCTCAACAAGTTTGTATTGATGGGGCTCTTAAGAGGTTTATTATGTCGAAGTGCTCAGGAGGTGATGCACCCATTAGCAAAGGGGACAAGATAAATAATGGTCAATGTCCAAAGAATGACTTGGAAAAGACATAGATGAATGACAACCCTATGCTTCTGTAGTAGGGAGCTTGATGTATGCACAAGTATGTACTCTTCCATATATTGCTTTTGCAATCAGCGTACTTGGAAGGTTTTAGTCTAATGCTAGTGTGGCTCATTGGACTGCAGCAAAAAAGGACATGCAGTATTTGCAGAGAACAAAAGACTTCAAGCCTATTTACATTGCTAGTGAGAAGCTAGAGGTGACAAGATATTCTAACTTAGATTTTAGTGGTTGCACTGATGATCTAAAGTTCACTTCAGGACATATATTTATGATGGGAGGTGGAGCTGTTTCATGGAGGAATGCAAAACAAATTATACTAGCATCTTCCACCATGCAAACAGAGTTTGTAGCACTTTATGAGGCAACCAAGCAAACTATGTGGCTCCGAAATTTGATTACTGAATTCAAGGGAGTTGATTCGATTTCAAGGCCTTTAAAAATGTGGTGTAACAACAATTTTTCCTGTATTCTTTTCAAAGAACAATAAAAGATCTGGGGTACTCCAAGCACATTGACATCAAATATCTACTTGTGAGGGAAAAGGTCATTGTCGAGGAGATTGATATTCAACATATCACTAGTGATAAGATGTTGGCAGATTCACTTACTAAGGCACTTTCAGTGGGAGTTTTTAAAAATCATGTTTCCAGTGTGGGTGTCTTAGAATCTTTTGATACTTTCATTTAGTAGGAGTTATTGTTTGTGTTTATTCAACATTCTTTGACTTCATTATGAAATTTATTCATTAATAAGATGGTTCTTTCGTTTTCGTCTTGTGTTAATGATTAAGGTAAATAATGTAGATTTATATTTGCTACATTTGTTGTTCAATGATACTGGCGGTACTTAGACAAGGTTCTAATGACAATGGCGGTATTTAGCCTAAATCTTGGTTAGCAATTTTGCCACTGGCGGTTTTACCATAGGCGGTTTGCCAATGTGCGGTTTTGCTAAAGTCAGATATTAATGTTAGATCGATTATGGCAGTTTGCCAAATTATAATTAATGTTTGAGTATTCTAGCCATGAGGTAATTCAAGGTAGGCTGATCATTGATCAGGAAAGGACCCACAAGAGGGATTGCTTTTGTGATCACATAAAGTTTTTGCATTCTTTACCTCTTGTATGCACCCAAGGATTCATATCAACAAGTTGTTAATGACTGTAATAGTAGATAGTTGTGTTCCATATATTGAGGAGCATCTCCTACTGTCGTTCACATTAATTATTTGTTGATTGAATTAGGTTTTCTGAGTGATGAAGGATTATGAGAATTATGGCCAAATACCTACGTAAAAGTATCCGTGTTAGTGTAACCAAAGTGGGAGATTGTTGGGTTGTAGGCTTAACTAACACTGGTCCTTTGTCTAGGCCCATGTTCATTCAAGTTATTTAGTCAGGGGTATTACTGACCTTTACCATTGTGGGAGTGGTTAAAGGTTAGGGTTTTGCATTATAAATATCTTCTTGGGTCCCCGTAGCCGTTACACGTAATATATGAGTTTGAGGTTGTTTCCATGCACTCTTAAGTGAAGGATTTCAAAGAGTGAAAGGCTTCGGAAGATTCAAAGAAAGTAAGAAAGCGAATCTACAACAAGAACACACTACAAATATTTATTCATCTACGCTTCCGTTGATTATATTCATAACACATATTTTAATTATTATATGAATAATATATATCATCATGGATCCAACAAGCCTAGCTAACACGCTTTCAATATAGGTAGCAACATCCACTATTTGAAATCTCTAAAGTACCCCCACAGTAATAGGTTACAAGCAAAGAGGGAAAAAAAATTAATAAATTTGAAGATTATCAATAACTTGTCATATCATCAAAGGGTTGTGCCCAACTCTCCCTCCATTGTTCCCTACTCTGTTCAACCCCTCTCTAGTTAGTGAATGTCCAGCATGTCCTCCTCTGCCAATCCCGCCCCCACACCTTCAACCATCCCCCCTTCTTCTCCTACCGTGGATCCTACTTCTCCTCAACCAAAGGCTTGGAATGCTCTTTCCAAATCCCATCCTTCTCCAGATTGCTACCTCTCCTTCATACCCCCTTCATTTGATTCCCCTATTCCTCTTGTCAGATGCCCATCATCTGGCACTGGCCTGGAATTCTCCACTAACAAGTTGTTCTTGGACAATTCCTTGTCCCTTGCCCCCTATTGGTATCATCAAAGCTTCGCTTGCTAAGCGGTGGAACTCGGTTTGTTCCTTGGACACTTTCATCGTTGATAATGGTATTTTGCTATTTCAGTTTGCTTTTGTCTCCTGTAGAATCAAGGCCATTGAAGGTTCTCCTTGGTTTGTAGGGAAATCCCCAATTTTCATAAAGCCCTAGGAACCCTCCATGCTTCTCTGACGCTGTGATTTCAACTCGCTACCCTTGTGGATCAGTCTCCTCGATCTTCCTTTGGAATTTTGGAATCCTGAATGTCTTAGTCGCATCAACTTTGTGTTAGGCTGCCCCCTTTGCTCTGGTTTGAAGACCTCCAAGCTTGAGCGATTGTCCTACGCTTGTATCTGTGTGGATGTGCCTGCATCAAAGCCTCTCCCTCCATGCATCACCATAGTTGATGATTTGGGTTTGCACCTTAATCAACTTATTGTTTATGATTGGGTTCCTTCCAGATGCTCTTCTTGCCTTACGTTCGGCCATGACAGCTCTGAATGCTTTGCACTAAAAGCTTCTTCCACTTCTATTCATGTTACCTGAAAGCAAGGTATTCACGCTGTCCCTATTGCCCAAGTTACGACATCACTGATGCAAGCGTTACTTCCTACGCCTCTGTTGATCAAACTTATGTTTCCTGCCCCCTTCGAAAATCCCTGGAGCTCTAATCGATTGATTGAACCTGATATCTGTTGATGCTGCTGCTGACCCTTTACCATCGTCCACCTCTTGCATCACAACTTTCGAATTCTTTGAACCTGATTTCTCTGAGATGACTGTAGCTTCCACCATCGAAGTGTCTCATGCTTAAGTGAGCCAACTTGCTACTCTCGCTATGGAAGATGCTGCTCAAATCGATCTTAAATCATCCGAACCTACAGACCCCTTTCCCTTATCTTCTGCTCCCCATGTCACTGCCAGTTGTGAATTTCCTACTCCTCTATTGGCTTGCCTGTATCTTGTTCACCGCTGGTTACCTATACCTACTAGAGGTGTCGTTCCAAACCAAAGTCAAGTCAATCCACGGCTTTCCCTTGCACAGTTCCCATGACGGCCAAGGCCTATGAGGACCTCTGCCATCTTCCTGCTGCTGAAATCACTACTACCACTGTCGAAGATTGGAAGCCTGCACCTTCCACAGTATCCAAAGCTCCTCCTTCCTCTGTCGGTAGTCTCCTTGTATTGTCGCCCCAATCCCAAGCTCTCTGACCTGCATCTTCCCTGTTCCATGAAAACCCTGCTCGTGAAATCACTGCAACTCCTTTGCCGCCTCATCTCTCTCCTATTTCGATCCTCTTCCATGAAAGCCCTGCTCCTGAAACCACTGCAACTCCTTTGTCGCCTCATCTCTCTCCAATTTCGGTCCTCTTCCATGAAAGCCCTGCTCTTGAAACCACTGCAACTCCTCTGCTGCCTCATCTCTCGGTTTTCCACTGCACCCCCCTTTACCTCTTCTCTCTCCTCCCATGATACATTCTCTCGCCCCATCTTATACTCCCCTAAATGCCCTCAATAGATTCCTTGGCCCATGGGCTTGAGCTTTCCAATCCATATACCGTCCTAAACCCAACCAACTGCTCTTTATTGGGCCCTTCACCCCATAAGCCCATATCCCTCAATCCAAGCGCCACTAGTGATCCAATTCCAACCATACTCGACTCAGACCCTCCTCTCTCCACCCCTTCGAGTATTCTTGATCGTGCTAACTGTAGAAAGAGCAATCGCTCAGCTAAGGGGCACAACCCATTTGGCAAACACTTTTTGGTTGATCTCAAGCCCATTAAGAATAAGAAAAAATCCACAAAGTAGTCTCTTTGGCCCTGTTCGGCCCATCTTCGTTGGGCCCTGCCCGTGTCGCATTGTCAGTGCTTTTTAATTTTTGCTTTATTGTGCGATGTTGTAAGCTCGTTGCTTTCTTTTAATACAATTATTTATTCATCCAAAAAAAACTACCTAGAGGATATAGTCAAGGTGCACATAAGCTGGCTTGAATGAACCTTATATCCCCCCCTAAAAAAAAGAGAGTAAATGTACTATACATAATTGGAATAAGTTTGGGCTATCATAATCTAATCCAACCATGCAATTACGAACCATGGGTGGTACATATTTCTCAAAGATCTTTTGGAAGTAGGAAGATACTCTGAGCTGAAGCTTATAGTTCATTGAAATTAAAATAATCAATGTATCAATCTTCTCCATGGTTTGAAGGCTGAATTTTCATTTTAGAAGTAGGTAGCTACAAAAATTGGGTTTTGGATAAATCTAGGTAATGTCGTGGGTTCCACCCTCACCCTGGTGTTCAAACTTTACTTGAAACACTATTATTCGTATAATGTAGAACTTTTTACTTGCACCTCTTGACTTCACCAACTTGTGGAAACTCCCTTTCCCCCTTTCGCAGACCTTAGAAAAAATGTCCATTGAACTTAACGCCATCCCTTGGCTGCTAATGGCTAAGTGGAAATTACCATTTTACTCTCAAATAAAAATAAAATATTAAAATTGCTATTCTACCCTTACCTATTCCCTTTTCCTAATTCAACCCAATTGGATTCTTCCTTTGTTTGACTCAAACCTCTTCCACCTCCATCATCGGTAGCCAACCACCCACAGCCATAGCCGTTCAAGGTCATTTGCTTCCACCCTACCCCCTATCAAAGGTCATCTTCAACCCCACACACTAATGCACACACCCATAGGGCATCCCAAATCCTCATCCATTCGTGGCCACCCATTGTAGCACACCTAGGCTGCAACCACAACCCTACCCTTAAGGTGCTCGATAAAATGTCTGTGAGAGCCCCCAGCCCCAATCACTTTCTCACCTATCCTATTTGCCCTACCCACATGCACCCATGCAGACACATTACCACCTCCCCTACCCCCACTATGAACTTGGCTGCCCATGTATGCACATAGCACCCAATCCCCACTAGGACCATTAAGAATTAGGATCATAACCGCAAACGTAATCTAGAGGGAACTGAATACGTTACTACTAGTGGTTTAGTCCAATTCATTTTTTTTTTTTTTGGTTAATTGCAAATTTGAAATTAATTGGGGAAATAATATAAATTATACAAATTAAGAATAAACCATAACTCAAGAATTTTATAATGGTTCAACTTGAAAAGCCTACTTTTGCTTCTCTCTTGATCTCATGAAAGATTTTCACTCGTGATTCTCTTCTTTTTCAATACTGTGGGTAAAGAATCGAACCCGTACAATCTTTGTTCACCGGCACAGAAACCCTAACAATTCTAATCCAACCTAGACAATAATTACAACAAAAAATTGAAAATACAAAGGGTCAATATTACATATCAAGGGGTGTGACACTTTACCCCTTGAGTGAATGTGATGCAAGTGAATAAATGCACCGCTTTGGAGTTGCTTGAACTCCTAACAACCTTCAATCATCTTAGCCTTTGATCAACAAGTTAAAAGGCTTGGTTAACCCAAAAAAAATTGAAAAAAATTAAAAGGCTTAACTCCTTGAAATGGTATTTAAACACAAGGGTGAGAGGCTAGAACTCTTAGATTGAGTAAGAATATTAGCTTTGATCACTAGGAGAGTGGAGTTTATGAGCACTTGGTAAAGTTGTTCACTAGAAGGGGTTGGGGTATTTATAATATCCTAAAAATCCCTTTGATTTAAAGGCTTGCCATTTAAGGACTTGACCATTGGAATATAGCCGTTGGACACAAATAGCTTGTTGTATATAAATGGCGTGCTTGTTACCCATATGGATCCAATCTGTTTACTCTCTTTGATGGCATATGTGTTTAAAAAAAAAAGAGGCAAGCTATTTATCTAAAAGGCTCACTATAACCAAATGGCTCACCGTTTAGGACAACAACATTATGTTTGATTTTTCTTGGGTTTATGGTCCTCCTAACCTATCCTATGTCCAAGTTGACTCTACCTAGCATGTCTTAGATCTATCTAATCATATGATGAGCATGATGAAAGAATAAGTACAATTACACAAAGGTGTGTGGTGTCTTTAAGTGCACTCGATCCTTTTGAGCTGGATTTTCCTTCTTCTTGGTTCTTCAGTTCTTTCACATAGTCTTGAAGCATCTAATCCACATGCCTTGGTTCCACTCGTCATTTGGGTTTGACCTCCACTCATGTCTTGATTCCTTTCACTCGTGTCTTGATCATCTTTGCGTTGGTTCCATTTGTTTGACTTTGTTCATTTGGTTTGATCTTATTAGACATATCTTAATTAAGATACTATAACCTTATTTTTGTTATCATTAAAAGTAATTAGAGATTGATGTGGCATTCTCCAATAATAACCTCAAGGGATTGACTCAGTTGGCGAAGACCAACATCTCATAAGTATGAGGTCAAGAGTCCAAACTTCTTTAGCTTAAGGGGTGAAGCCCTACCTTGTTTACTAAATAGTTACCTTCCCCCTTTTTATGTGTAAAGCTATACCTCGAAGATACAGTGAGGTTTCACATGAGTTGGCCCAGACCAACCTCAGTTCTAAAAAAAAATTCAGGACCATTCGGTTAAGGCAGGCCGTAGACGCTACTCTGACTTCAAAGAGGGTGCAACTAGTGCATGAAGGTCTAGCCACAGTGGGGGTCTATAGACGGTCATAATGCTTTTGGCCTTGATTCTCAATTTGAGGAAAAATTCATTTCTCGATTTGTAACTGTAACAACTACAACAATGGAACATATTTTTGTTCCATTGAATCCACCTTCTAAAATTAGGGTTAACATTTTTAAGCTTCATTTTTTTTAAAAAGAACTTTCAGAGAGATTCATCACATTTAAACTTTTACCCAAAAAAAATAAAAGAAGAAGAGAATGAATCTATGGCGGTATTCCTTTAGTTTGTAGAGAAGAGAGAAGAGAAAGTGAAGCAGGAAAAAGGAGAGAGAAAGGACTTAAGAAGATAGAAACAAAATTTATATTAGTTTTAGTTTTAGCCACTGGATTTTTCCTTGGAAATGTTTTATCCAATGGTAAAGAAATGGATAGTAATGGGCACAATGAGAAGTAACATACAAGTTGGATAATCAAAATTAAGTAGAGGTTTGTAGGACAAGATTAAAGAAAATGATTTTGATTTATGTTGATTCTTATGTAATTCAATTGATTTACTCCCCGTAAAAATGCTTAAAAATGTAATTGAATCATCAAAAAAAATTCAAGTAATAAAAACCTCATCAACTGGCACCTCAAGTTCTCTATCCAAAATGATTTAGGTGGAAACAAATCTCCATCTTTCATGGATATAAGTCCCACATCTTAAGATACATCTCACACTAATGATATCCACAAAATAACCCTTATAAAATCAACATGAGAGCTTCAAGCATTCAAACACAAATTGAGAGCTTGTCCGGTAAACCTATATTGTGTAGTATCATAGCTTGGAAGAGCAGTATTGTGGAAAACGAAAAAGTTTCAGGAGGATATTAAAAATATTAATTGAGTCTTACAACCGAGTCAAAGTTCGCAAAAGAAAATGTTAGATGTGTTTCGGGAGGATATTAGAAATATTAATTGAGTCTTACAACCGAGAAAATGTTAGATGTGTTGTGGGTTTCTTTCCCCATCAAATTAATTATATGGTCTTGTATAAGGTTACGGTATCAAAACATTCTCACCACAAAATTTTTTGGAGTAAGATTGCAGAGGGGAAAAAAAAAATGCTCCCTAGGACCTTTGCCGTTATCAAATTATAGAACCCTTATGTTTGGAAACTGAATTTATTTTCCTTAATTTCATGTTAGGCTTCATTATTTTATTCAACATATAATTACCAAAAGATATAAATTGATGAGGAAATTAGATTTCTCATTTCCGCTAAATATTACAGAGATTAGATCCAGTTACAGAAAGAATAATTTGGAGGAGGGAGCTTTTACTTCAGAAAAGGAGGATGTCAGCATGTTGCATTAGATAAACAAGAATAACAATCTTGAAAAAATAAATAAAAGAATTGTAATAATAAAAGAGACTAGCAGCATTATTAGCAGCTTAAGCCTTGAATGCCTCAATGACCTATAACAATCACCTCTGGCTGGAAATCGTTGTCACCTTGGTCAGGTTGTTGCTTTTGTCCTCCTGGGTTATTAGCCATCCTCTTTGTCAAATCAGTTGGTTCTTCTTCATCACCAGTCTCACCTACTGTACCCGTTGGGGGACTAGCTTGAGGTGGAACTGCAGCGGAGACACCAGCATTGGTGGCCTGAGCATTACTCACATTCACAAGAAGTGAGCACACCATGAATGCCACCAAGCATAGGATGTACAACCTCATCATTGCCATTGCTGAAGCTTAATTTCTTTTACTCCCCCTCTCTTGATCGTTTAGGCTCAAATTGCTGGATTCGATTATCTTGTAAGCATAAGATTATGGGTATTTAAAGGGTTTTGGTTTCATTATCGGTTAATTGTTGTTTTAAGGAAAACCCTTCGTTTTCTTTGACACAGTCTTTTTGAGCGAGTCTCCAGGAGTTCCAAGAGCTGTGGAGAGGGATCTTAATGGAGGTTATATTTCTAGGTTGGGTCAACTGATGTTGTGAAATAGTGTAATGAAATACAACCATTGATGTGGTTGGTTAAAACGGCTAGGTTAGAAAGAAAACAGTTCTGCTAAGTCATAGTTGACTATGTTCCATTGCCACAAATTCCAAACTCATTACACTATAATAAGGAACATGATCCATGCAAATGATAATCTGTTTATATTTGCAATGTATTGGTTGATATATCTCTGCTGAAATTAAAACCAGTAGTTCTGTTGAATATGTTCCAAAAGTGAACCAATGACCTGGCTCAGAAGGCACCGCCATTGATAAGCACAATCCTTGGCCTCTATCCATTCCTTGGTTACATTTCCTGTTGGGGTTTGACTCAAAAAAAAAAAAAAAAAAAAAAAAAAAGAAGGAAAGAAAAGAAAGAAAGAAAGAAAAGAAAAAAAGAGACTTATTAAAATAAGGAAGAACGTTATAGAAATTAGCAAAAATGTTGTATTGGGTGACGCTTATGTGTGCACTCCCATTAGCCAACTTGTAAGACACTTTAACCTTTCATATTTGTAGTGACTAGAATGTCGTTGCTTTGCCAAACGTAGTCATCGTCAATGATTAATCCAAATTTATTCATGAGGGCATCTGTTGTTCTGAAATCTGCCTGAATGTAGTCTGGTTCACTACTGGTCCAAACTTGGTTCTTGAGAATCAAAGATAGTGAGAGTGGCCCGCTTCTGCGGACGAGAAGCCACCTCCAATGATGGAGGTCAGATTCAAGAGAACACAAATCTTCATATGGAGGAGTAAATGCTCCAAGAAGGAATGTCTTCTTTGGAACTTGCAGGAAAATAAATGCCAGAGTTATAGTATTTGGGCTTACCCTCATGTGTGTTGAGTATATTACTTATATACCAATTCCATACCTCTAGCATGGCAAAGATGCAACATAGCCCTCTAATCTTCCTGATCAGGATGTAGGGTTGAGATTACACGGGATAGATTACTTAATCACCAAGTTAAGAGCTCAATCTTCCTTGAGAAACTTCATTGATCAAAAGCTCAGAATCACGTGGGTGTAAATGTGACAACAATCCCTTGATTCAGCAGACAAAATGTAAGGGAACATTATTCGAAAAAGCTTGAGCATATAAGAGGCTTCTTGATGAGCGTTGGACGTTTAATGCGCCTCAGAGCATTAAATGTTGAATTTAATGCTTTGATTGACGTTTGGATAAAGATGAGCCGAATCCCCCTACAACGTTACTTTTGCTAAGATGTAGCAACTTGATCGCTTGACAAGGGTTTATCCAAGAAGTCCTATATGCTGTGTGGCATTCATAGAGAAGCATGCTTCAAAGCTAGCATTCTTCCGAGAAGTGCTAGATGAACCCTTTGAATCAGATTTGTACCAAGTGTTCTAAATTGTGTGGGTTGTTTAGGTTTAATGCTTTGAACCACAATGTATATAACAGTATCAAAGTCATACGATACGAAATTTTTGCCACCATGTTTGCATATGGAAAGGAACGTACACCAAGATGGTAGCCAAGGCACCCCAATTAGGACTTCATACTTGGTGAAGCTCAATACTTAAAAGTATGAGGTCAAGTATTCAGGTCTCCTCGGGTGAGGGGGAAAAAAGGAAGAAGAAGAAGAAGACAAGGGAATAGGATATTAAAAGTATATATGTATGTATGTATGGTAAAATTAAAATTCCATCCCTTGGTAGCAGTAAAAAAAGGTTTACATTGAAATCAACCTCAATGATTGAAAATGAAATGTAAACTTATGGCAACCTCTCTCTCTTTCTGGAAAGAGCAGCAGTTTGTTCTAATCTCACCACATTGTAAAAATGGCCTTGGAATTGGTCTACTACGGATGGAGCAATTTCATCCTTGCTTCATCCACTCTCTCTCTCTCTCTCTCTCTCTCTCTCTCTCTCTCTCTCTCTCTCTCTCTCTCCCTCTCTCTCTCTCTCTCCCCTAATTATTGTTGATATATCATATATAGTTGAGACTCAAAAGAGGTTAGAGGCTTGGAGTTGGTATATTTAGGGGAGTGATAACTAATAAGATGAAATCTTTCCCCTAATTCTTGTTGACAATATCATATACAGTTGAGACTCGAAAGACGTTAGAGGCTTAGAGTTGGTATATTTAGGGGAGGGATAACTGATAAGATGAAACCTTAATAGGAAAAATGGTTTGAGTGATTTTAATATGAGAGAATTCTCAAATAAATAGATAGCACACGTCCCACACTAGGATAACTATGAACAATAAAAGAAAGGTACAAGATATGGATATACAACATATGGAAAGGTTTGTATAGAAACAAAACATGTGGAAATGTTTCAATAGAGAAACCAATTAATCAAGCCAAATTAGGAAAGGAATGAAATGGAAGGAGGAGATCATATAGAAATAATTCAAATTAGGGAGATAATCACTCCTAATAACCCCCCTCAAGTTGGAGAGTGAATGTAAAAAAAACTCCCAATCTGCCTCTATAACTGATAAACAAATCATTTCCAAGGGCCTTGGCAAAAATTATCAACAACTCGAATAATAGTAGTGGTAGAGGTGGGTTTAATGAGGCCATATCGAACTTGATCGCAGACTGCATGACAATCAATCTCTATGTGTTTGGTGTGCTAATGAAAGAGTAGGTCCGTGACAATATATAAAGCAGCTTGATTGTCACAAAATAAAGGTATCGAGCAAGGTAGGATGACATCAAAATCTCCAAACAATGTAACTAACCACATTAGTTCACAAGTGGTGAAGGCCAAGGCACAATATTTGGCCTCAGCAAACAAGCGAGGGATAGTGGCTTGTTTCTTGGATTTCCAAGAAAGAGGGTTGCAACCAAGGAGTACACAATATCCAATTGTAGATTGCCGAGTCAGGGGTAACTGGCCAGTTTGAGTCACAACAAGCGCAAATAGATAATTCACCATCAACAAATAGAAGAATCCCTTGTCCTAGAAAGCTATAGAGGTAGTGTAGTAAACTATTGGCAGCACCCATATGTGTCACACCCCACCCAGCTGGATCTAGTCATACCCGAATACCTATGGGGGTGATACACATACACTGCAAGACCTAGGTTCAGTGACAATTCCATACAACACATGATATAGCATAATTAAAAGGACAAGAATAAATCAAGTTCAAATAGTAAGTTATCAAATCTGAATTATCAAAAGGTTACAATCATCCATTATCTAAAGTTAATCAAAATGGACATCAGAGTTTAAAGGAAGAGTAGTTTGTTGCAACAGAATTTAAATTAAAATGATTCCCTAATTGAATCCAACCCCATATGAATAGTCCTTGCACGGGCATGAGGCTCCATGTGAATCTACATCTTCTTCAGTCACTCCTTCAAGAAAGTTTGTCAGGACCGAATCCTCCACTTGGAAGGAGTCCTCATAACCTGCAGTATATTCTAATAGAAACATACATATAAAAAGGAATGAGTTCAACAGAACTCAGTGAGGCCAACTCAACATCATATCATGCATTCGTTCACAAAATTCCACATCATATCATGCATTCGTACATAAGATTCCACACCACACATATAGCTTGAGTATCGATAATGTAATTAATGATAATGATATGATATATGAATGATTATGATATTATGCTCTTAACTCTATCATGAGGTCTCTATGGTAGACACACATTAAGTTTGTACACCAATCACCTTTGGGCAGTCTCAATCACTCTCCCTCGACAAGAGAAGTCTATTGGGTTCTCCACGGTTGTTGGGTAAAGTGTTGCCAAGACATGGCTGGGTAAGTCACCACTCTCTCACATCATCGTTTGGTATGAGATTTGGTGCATGTCAAGGATAATCCTAGCCCAGTGCAAAGTCATACAGTTTTGTCCTACATATGGTTCGGATATCTCCCCTCATGCTTAGTGCCCTTTTGGTTCGATACCTTCCCACCTATGAATGAAATCTTCAACAAGAGACATCTATTGGACCCCATTCCTTAACCCAACAGTCATCCACATATAGTGGACATGATGCTCTCCATGTCCTCTCACGGGTTGGTTACCCGATCTTGAGCGCCCAGGAGCCCTTATCTATTATATGCAACCATACTTCTCTATGATGATAGTGGGCCAGTTTGACACTCAGAACCCAGCCACTAACATCACGGGTAAACTGACTTACCCCTACCGGAAGGGTAGTAGTACTCACAAGGTCACCTAGCCAAACATTTCTAGACATGCCCTAGGTGTGTCAATTAGAAATCAGGGAAAGTGCCAAGGGCACCATCGGAATGCGTCCCATACCACATCCACTGGTGTTCAATGACAGAAACGCCAAAAGGGCATTCTCCATTCCCCAATCAAAATCTAGACAATCACATAAGGTCACTAGGGCAATGGGTGAACCCACAACCCTAGTTGGTAAATAGATATAAGAGAATATAAGTCTCAAAACCAATCCCACACACATTCTCATATCATCATTCAAAGAATATTGAAAATGGAAGCAAACATACTTTCTTACCTTTCATTCGTGCAAAGTCCCACACATAATCACAAGATAATAAATACTAAAGCAAGTCAAGATATCAATAATAAAATTTAATTAATATAATTAAACATGCAAGATAATGTTAAGTATATTCCTCACCTTTCTAGTTAGCATAAGCTTCCCAAAGTTCCACAAAGTCACACTTACGAGTTTTTGATTATAATCAAAATAAACCTAATCATGTAAGAAGATCAATAAACATAAATTAAAAATCAATTGGGTTTTAAAAGAGTTCCCAAAATCACCCAACAAAAGCCTAATCTGCCAACTAGGTTCGAACCCACTGTTCTTAACTTAGTTTCGGTGAAAATCAATATTTCGCCACTGATTTGAAGTCGAATCAAAACAAAACTTTGGGAATGTATAATTGGAAGCAATAGGGTCCTAAAGGTACCTTCAATTTTATCTAATTCATTCTGGATCAAAAAGCCCCAAATTTGGCTCTCACGAGTGCCATCGGGCGCCTCTGAGAATCAAAACGCAAAATCGTTTGCAACGATTTGCACAAACCACTCACAAATTAAAGAGAAACATAAATAAAACTATTTGCAAGCATTCATTAGGCCTAACATGCAACAACTACCCAAATCCATCATTTATTTCGAAGAACACCTCATAAAACCAAGCTTAAGGAAGAGAATTTGAGGATTCTTACATTTTCTAAAGATTCCGCAATGATTCGGGTGCCGGCACACTTCCAAATGGTTAGAAACCTTCATCTTCCTTGGTTTCTCCTCCTCCTTTAGCCTCAGCCTCGTACTAGCCTTCTAAAATGCGAGTATGAGAGAATAAGAACTCAAAATAGGGTTTTAAAGAGGAAAAACCCGATTCTACCTCGAAGTGGGCAGGGGGCGGTCGACTAGCCCTGGTTGAGGGGCCAACCAAAGTCCAATTCTGGTGATTTTTGGCTTATTGGAAAGGTCTTTCAACAATCTTTGATTTAATACCTTAGTCAATCGGATTCTCCATCGCCGATCTATGGACGTTCCAAAATCACCCTTTTTACATCATCGTGATTAATCTTCTCTCCTCTTTATCTCTAGGAGAGTTGTTGAGTCACCTCAAGGGTCATCCACAAGCATTGGGGTCCACTTCCAAACCTTCGGACTCAACTCAAATGGCCCACAGTTATAGTCGACTCAAGTTTTGGGTTTGCAGTATTCACAACCATGGGTTAAAGGGTTAGAAATCCGGGGGATTTCACAATATGAGATTTAGGAGGCTTGTGCATGAACTAACTAAAAACATTTACAATGTGAACAATATTTCGTTGAGTAATGTTAAGATAACTAAGACGGCCCAATAATAGACGACATGGTGTTGGATCAGACAATGGTTCACCATTAGAAGTAGTCAACTTGAGGTGTTATTCTATGAAAAATTGAGTAGGATTAGCACCAGTGAGACCAACATTAGTAAAGATTTCCAATGTGTATTTTCATTGGTTGATGAAAATACCTTTGTTGATCTTGCCACTTCAAGACCAAGAAATACTTAAGTGAACTAAGATCTCTAATCTAGAGACATTGTTGAAGAAGTGGTTTCAAGTTGGAAATTACACTTGTGTCAGACCTAAGAACCAAAATGTCATCAACATATACAAGCAAGGTAGATGAAGACTCAACAATTAGAGAAAATAGAGAGTGATCTACCTTAGATTGTGTGTAACTAAGATCAACAAGAGCACTCGAAAGCTTAAAATACCAATTGTGGGATGCCTGTTTAAGCCCATCTAAATGATCCATGCAAGCAACAAACCAATTTCTCCTCCTTTCAATGATAACCAAACAAAAGAATCATGTATACCTCTTCATCAAGACTGCTATAGAGAAAAGCGTTGTTAACATATAATTGATGCAATTACCATCATTTGATAACAATAGTCACAAGAAGTGTTCTAACAATAACTAGCTTAGCAACTGGGGCGAATGTCTCATGGAAATCAAACCCCTCAATTTGATTATAACCCTTTGCAACCAAACATGTTTTATACCACTCAATTGAGCCATCTAAATGCCCTTTAATTTTGTAAAACCATTTACAATCTATGGGTTTCTCTTTTGGTGGCAAAGATACAAGAGACCAAGTCTTTTTAATCTCAAGGGCTGCAACTTCCTTCATTAGGTGAAACAATAGCCTTTGCAAAGCTTGTAGGTTATTCAGGGCCTTGATATACCAGAAATAGGGTGAAGATAATCTATGGTAGAATAGAAAACAAATAGCAGGAGCTAGAGTACCTAAGCATGAAGGAGGAGCTTGGGAATTAATGGCCTAACAATGATAGTTTTTAAAATGGGATGGCGGTCAATGAACCTAAGACGGCCATACGATGGTGGTGGGTGGGAGGTTGAGTAAGAAGGAGGTTCTTCAACTAATTGGGGAGGAGGCGTGATTAATAACGGGGGATCCAACAAGATGAGGAAACTTTCAATTTCTAGAGTTGCAAATGGGTAAAACAGACTGTTGAGGAAATGCCATGTCAATGCCGCATCAGCATTTATTGATTTTGATGATAACAAATACAAGGCACTAATATGTGCTTTGAGATGTGTATGCTTTAGACCAAGTCAGGTATAAATGAAACAAGCTCAACTCAAAAGGGTATGTCTGCCCAAGTTAAAGTAAAGACCAGGTCAAAGTGGAAATGAAGAATGGAGTACAAGAAGACTCAAGAGCAAGAATGAAGATCAAATCAAGCTCAAGATGAAAACTTAGTATATTTAGGATCTAGGACACACATTATGCACACTTAAATGTAATTGCACTTTTTTTAATGAAATCATGTGCATCATGTGCATCATGTAATTAGAATGACCTAGGATATGTTAGCTAGGGTTAATTTGAATTTAGGGTTGGTTAGAAGGACCAAAAACCCCAAGAAAAGCCAAATATCCACTTGTTGAAAAAGCATGAAAATGTTATCCTTTTGAGCCTAAAAAGATGAGCCCTTGAAAAGGCAAGCCATTTGAGCTCAAATGGCGAGCCATTTTGCTTAGAGATTCATGAATGACCCAATGGTCATATTAACGGTTATATTGCCAAGTGGCTCACCATTTAGCCGAAAAGGCTTGCTGTTTTGGACAAAAGACTGGCTAGTTTTCTATCGGTTAGGACTTGGTTTATGGGACTTTTGGGCTTCTATTTAAGCCAAATCAACTCCATTTAAGAGCTTCTACCTTATACATTGAACACATAAACCACATACTTACTCAAGCTCTCAAATTAATTGAATATAAAGTGTTCTTGCCTCTCACCCTTTCTCATCCCTTTAAGTACATTCCAAGGACCTTAAGTAAGCTCATAGAAGCAAGACTGTAGTGATAGAAAGCATTTTGGGGAATTCTTTGTGGTGAATACATTCAATTTGAGCATTCACTATCATTGCATCATTCACACAAAAGGAGTAAAATGTCACACCCCTTGTTAGGTAATATATAATTAAACTTTGTGTTAATGACTATAATAGTCATTCTACCCTGACCGGTCCGACCAACGGTTTCAATACAGTTGTCTCGACCATAGTGTTAATGGATGATCCGACCATCGTGTCAAGAGTACCCGATCAGGATAAACTTCTATCATCTGCCAACTTCCTAGAAAGGATAAGTCAGGTAAAAGACTCTTTCTAGAGTTACTTTCCTAACACAACTCTTCTTAGAGTTATATTCGGAGTCTAACTCTGATATCTAAAGCTATATAAGCACCTCAAGCAGGCTTTATGTAGTAAGTATTCAGATTCTATGTGATCAATTACTTGAATTCTCTATTGAGTAGTTGAGATCATATCATTGGTATTGACTTGCTCGTCGGAGACGTACCTCGAACACACAAGGTCGAGCACGTGTTTTGCAAGAACGTGACAAGGAAGGACGAGCAGGATTTCGTATCAACAATTGGCGCCGTCTGTGGGAAAAGATCAAAAAGTCGTCACGCAAACTAGATCTTGAATGCTAAACCAACCATACGATATGTTTGTGATTGACAAGTTCATCTGTGATTCAATGTTATGCCAACGAGTAGGAGCTTGTTCATGACTGCCAGGAATCAGTCAATCTTGTTGTCACACTTCCTCTAAGGAGGGGAGGGCGCTATCACTAGCAATCAAAGCCTGCTGAAGCAAGTTGCTAAAACTTGTTCCCCGACAACGTTTCATGGAGATCCTTTCATGGCGAATGGTTTTCAGTCTTCGAGCATCTTCAATGGAAGATTACCCCAACTAGTCCTGTGGTGGTATCTCTCACTTCTACTTTGAGGTTCTTCCCCTTGGCAAGGTAAGCCAAGTAGGACCCAATTCCATAGCGGAGTTCAATTAACTGAAGACTTAGAGATGGATTACCATCGACCTCATGCATATCGTTTTGCTGGTCAAGGATTTCGTGACTTTTGTACGATACGAATAATCAATTAAACAAAAATTCCTCTCTTCAGAAGAGTATTATTGATCAACGATCAAGCATCAACCATGGAGAAGACAGACTGGTTACGCATTCGAACCTACTGTATTCAAAGGATCTTTGAAAGGTGAAGCCATTAGGGCTCGTCAAGACGGAAACGGTGACGACCTTGATTTCCCTTGCGACATTCTTTGCTTGTACATTGAATTCTTATTCTTATCGATTGAATCTTGCTTCTATGCCAAGAACAACTGCGCATGGCTATTGCCGAGGCCACTTCAATTTCTTTGGGTCCTCGATATGCACCTGATGACCCAACTCTCCAAAGCTATGGACAGGATTGATTGATGGAAGCATAGGCCCTTTGTATTATTGGAATCCTGAAACTAATGTCACTCAGTATGAAAGACCTGCTTCTTTACCGCCTTTATTGCTACCGGGTCCTCCTCCTGCTGCTTCTATTCCAAAGCTGGCTCCAATACCCATGAACCGGACAATGCAAAGACAACAACTAACACAAGCTGCACAGTAGCCTGGTCAACTATTGTCTCAGCAATCAGGCCAACAATGCACTCAAGCTCAACAGCAGGGTCCTCAAATATAACAAGCTTCTCAACAACCTTCAAAAATGGTGTGATCCACACAACAGCATGGTCTATTTAATACAACAGCAGTTTAGGCAGCAAATGCAGCAGCCAGGGCAACAAATTTCATCATCACAAACACTGCAGGTCGTGCATCATCATCATACACCACACATCTCACGGCAGCAAGCACAACCATTACAACAATATTAACAGGGCCAACAGACTTCACAACAAATCATCAACAGGGTCTACAAGAGCCAAAGAAGAGGCAGCAACAATCCTTGGACAACCTTTGCAAGAATGGATTCATTGGAATTACGATGGCATACCCCTTTGCACAATTAACGATATTGAATAACAACATCTGAAGATTATCTAATGCCAAGATCGGCTCCTCTTATATATCGCCTACAAAATCTGCAGTGATGTTGAAGAACAAAAATGGCAGTCCTATCAAACTTCACCAAATTGGTATGGGGCTATTATTAATCTCATCGTAGCCCACCCGATTCATTGCTCTTCAAAGCTTAGCAGAGAGCAAATCCATTCAAACGCTTTAGCTATGGGGCTTTGCTTCAAGTAGAAATGATTAAGAATTTGAAGAGGCTTTATTCCCTTTTGTTGCGTATCGATATTGCACGCAGAGATTCTTCTATTGCTCAAATCATCAGCTTATATCTTTTTGGGCTTCCTCGACTCACAAACTCACACCTAGAACACGGTGATGATATATTAAAATGGCAACAATAGTTGTGGGGCCTCCCCATTACCAAATAAAATATGGCATCTATTTTTCTTTATGGATTTCCCTGAAGATTCTCCCTTTAGTCCATTCAAGACAAAGGGGCAAGCTCAGATCAATATTTGAAGCCCACCGTCACCCGGTGGGTGGGGCCTAGCACTTTCTAATGGGCTTCTATATACAGCAACAAAACGCATGAACAAGGCTTTGGTGATGAAATAAGGAGAAGCTCTATTGGCTTATGGTTCACGATCTTGCTTCTTTGACTATTGACTTATATTTATCTATCTGATCATTACTATTCTTCTAATGGTGCATGATTGGGATTATTCGCCATATACAACCTAGAGTTGAATGTGGAATATCAAGCAATATTACTCTTAAGTCAGCTAACACTGAATTCCAGCAGCAACAATATATTTAGCTTCAACAACAAAAGTCTTATATACAATATTTTCAAAGCCTTTAAGCTCATGGAGAGCAAAATATCATCAAAGTTACAAGTATGGGAGCTCGAGATATAGTCGACCATACCTGAACGGAAGAAAGGAATTCTACATAAAAGCAAAAGTTCTTAGCTGGATTAAGCATAACAACTCAAAAAGTACTTGACCTATCATGCTTGGGGGAGTAAAGAAAGATAAAAATCTCACATCTCGACCTCCTTGTACGCAAAGCATAGAAGTAGCCATGCTCGATGAAAGAGGTTTAGATATACAAGTCTAAAAGACTACTATACTAGAAACCTACGAGTCGACCACAATCACTCCACTCGACTAACATTGGAAGGACACTGCTCGACCAGATCAATAACTCTTCTCGACCAGCATTGGGAAGAGAAAGACCTAAGATTTATTCGTAGGCAGAAAAGACCTAATTCTCTTAGGCGGATAAGACCTAAGACCAATTTAAAGACTCTTATCGGCAAGTGTTTTAAAAGACGTTCGTCCTGTTTTTTTTCACCCCGGCTAAGATTTATTCTTAGTGTAATTCAATGGAGAGACGATCGAGAAGACCGATCGGTGGGTCAAAATGGTCTCTTAGCGATGGTATCGAAGACTTAAACCTTGCCTAAGACTCTTAGGCAGAAAGACCTAAGATTTATTCTTAGGCATAAAAGACCTAAGTCTCTTAGGCAGATAAGACCTAAAACTCTCAGGCAGAAAGACATGATACTCTCAGGCAGATAAGACTTGAAACTCTTAGGCAGAAAAACCTAAGTCTCTTAGGCAGATAAAACCTGAAACTCTCAGGCAGAAAGACCTGATACTCTCAGGCAGATAAGACCTGACACTCTCAGGCAGAAAGACCTGACACTTTCAAGCAGAAAAGACCTAATATAATTAGGCAGAAAAGACTTAAAATCAATAGGCAAGAAAGACCTAACATTCCTTAGGCACCAGTAGTTCAAAATCATGATCGAAGTTACCATGCTCGGGAGGTAGGGGTTATGAATGAGCAGTTGTTGACGAACAACTACTCAGTCCATGATCGAACGTCCATGATCGAACAAAGCCTACTTTACTGAACAGCATGGCTTCGCATGATAAAGAAACATGCCATGAACGAACAAACTTTACTTGATCAAACAACATGGCTTGAATGATGAACAGAACACTGAAAATTACTTCACATGTTTGGTATCAACAAAGACAAAGGTCGGATTCTTCACAAAGCCAACCAGCATACACGAATTATGCAATGCCGACCATATACACCATTATTTGAAATCTCTATCCCAATCAAATTCACTTGTGATCAACAAGCACAACGTATGGCCAAACAGCCGCCTACCAAGCAACATACTAGCAATCGTATGGAAGGATACCACGAATGATCGATACACATTACTTCAGTATACCGAAAAAGAAATACTTCGACAGATGAGATAATGCATAAAAGAGAGATCACTGAACAAAAATACTTCGGGCTTCCAAAAAAGGTGTAAGACCAAAGATACTTTAGGCTTCCGGAAATAAAAAATGTATAAGACCTAAATTTAGGCTTCCGACAACATAGTGGGCAAATACATCTATGACGAGCAACATAGTAAGCAAATACGTCACGAGCACCATAGTGTGCAAATACGTCACGAGCACCAAAGTGTCCAAATAAATCACGAACACCGTAGTGCGTAAATACGACAAGTTACCATGCTCGGAGGAAGTAGTCGAACATATATCTACATATATCGGGCAGGTAACCATGGCAATTGGCAAAATCTTCAATCAAAGAAGAGGCTCAAGGGCGAGATCGGCCAACAAAAGTGGTTGATCCAACACAAGCATTAATGCAAATATTGCGCTCGCTGAACAACTCTTTGCCTCGCTATTTAGCATATTACTTCTCAGCCACAGAAACACGATGACTTCTCGAACAAGTATATAACACTTTTCGACCACAGAAAAGTGTGGAGAAAAAAGATAAGAACAAAGGACTTACTGGTCTGGGTATGGGAAAGCAAAGCAGAAACCTCAAGATAAGAGGCAAGAAAGAGCTTCCATAGCAGCAATAGCAACTTCTGTTTTCTCAAGAAACGAAGAAATGTAGAAGAAGAAATAAACGAGGTACCTGTTCGGATCGATCAAGGACACCCTGCATGGGAGTAATGTAATCCCTTGGGTCGAACACATTATCCTTGACTCCAATGGACTTGGGGGCTTTTGTTAATGACTAAAATAGTCATTCTACCCTGACCGGTCCGACCAACGAGTTCAATACAGTTGTCTCGACCATAGTGTTAATGGACGATCCGACCATCGTGTCAAGAGTACTCGATCAGGATAAACTTCTATCATCTGCCAACTACCTAGAAATGATAAGTTAGGTAAAAGACTATTTCTAGAGTTACTTTCCTAACACAACTCTTCTTAGAGTTATATTCGGAGTCTAATTTTGATATCTAAAGCTATATAAGCACCTCAGGCAGGCTTTATGTAGTAAGTATTCAGATTCTATGTGATCAATTACTTGAATTCTCTATTGATTAGTTGAGATCATATCATTGGTATTGACTTGCTCGTCGGAGACGTACCTCGACCACACAAGGTCGAGCACGTGTTTTGCAAGAACGTGATAGGGAAGGACGAGCAGGATTTCGTATCAACACTTTGTATATGTGCTTTCAATTCTAGTCTAGATAGATTACAATTGGTGTTATGATGTCCTTGCCCATGAATAAAGATTGTTAATGTGCTCTTACCCATGAATAAGATTATAAGGGTGCTCTTGCTCTATAATAAAGATTATAAGTGTTTGACTCTCTACTCATTGTATTGAAAGAAAATCAGTAACATAAATCTCTATTGAGGCCAAGAAAGGAATAGATGTAGACTTGTAAAACTATTATAAAATCTTTGTATTGTAGTTTATTGTGCTTGCTAATTTGCCTAAGTTTAATTTCATTTGCTTGATTACATTTAAATTTGTTTATTTGATCTTGTATGTGGAATTAATTGAGAAAAATAACTAATCCACTTGTTGCAACCTATTCACCCACTCTATGTTGCACTAACACAGACAATTATAGGGGTGCCAATTTAGAGAATGGAAAGAATCTTCAACAAATATGACATGACAACTAACATAAACCTTAAATGTTTGTAAATCATAAATTATATACTTATTTTATGCATATATATACTTAATGAAAACACTTGGAGATGATCAATGATCAAATTGATGACGAATGGATGAACGACTATGACCATAACAAAAACATCCAAATGTTTGAAGATGAGACTAGAAAGGGATTTTGCCAAATAAGACTTGAAAGTGTGACTTGCCATGGAGCAACGGAATGGATAAACGAGTAATTAGGTAAGTGGCTGCCAAAACACAAGGGCCCCAAAATTTGCAAGGAAGACTTCAACAACCTCGTCTTGTTGGTCTTGAGGAGATTTGAACTCTTGCCCTCTTACTTACAGAGTATTGATTTTTTCTAAGTGAACCTACCCTTGGGGTTTACTGGGTCTACTTCAAACATTTGAACCCAGTAGTCATTGATATACCGGGGCAGCTGGCATGTCGAAAGGCCATGGACCCTTGGTAGTAGATGGCCTAAATTGTAGGGGGCTTTGAGTTGTAAGGGGGTGGGGGTGAGGTTGTGATTCTATTCGTGTTGGCCATGGACGTGGCAGGCAAGGAAGATTCATGAAAGTGGAATACAAGTGGTCATGGTTAAGGCTGCCAAAGATGCATGATATAGGTGCCAAGGAATTGTCAGGGTTGTTAGGGTTTGTACTTCTATCATCTCATCTTCCTTCAGTCTCCTCCTTCTGTTCCTATGGCTGATTCCAACAACGCTAGTGGTCTGAGAAGGCACAGTGCATGGTCGGGGAGTCATATATCTATAAATCACCCATCTGGAGCAACTCCCTTCATCTAAAACCCATCTTTGTTGGTTTTTCTTCAACCAGGTCTGGGCACCTGGACTCTTGATGACCTAGAACACTAAAAGGCATAACAAACCACTAGCGTTCCTAGGAAGCATGACTTGATGGTAAATCACGTTATCCAATAGACCCTATGCAAATGGTAAGAGTTTTTCACACAGATTAACTCTATTCCTCCACAAGAACAACACCAACAACCCCCCCACCCAAAAAATAAATAAAAAAAACTGAGAGACTGAGCACAACTATACTCTGCAAATTAGTCATCCAAAATGTGCACTCATCCAAACATGTTCTACCGTATAATGCTGGAAAGGAAAAACCAGCATTACCAAGTTGTGCAAGCTTAAATTGTTCCTTTTTTCATAACTTGGGATTACCAGATTCATCCCTTGGTGGAACTTGGAGGAAATTTCAATGAATCCTAAATAATTCTTTTGTAATACTAGTATCCTAGAGTGGCCCCTTAGTTTATGAAGAATTCATGTTTTAATGGAAATCTCTACTTGTACTGCAAAAAAGTCCAAACTCTTTGAATATCTATGATGAAGAGATGTTCAACCGCCTTTGTAGCTCCTCTACTACCTTACTTCTTGGCACCGCCTCCTCTTTATTTGCTTCCACATTTTTCAATTTGACAATGCCTTCATTTTGTTCACGCTCACCAACAATCACCATCCAAGGGATGCGTGACTCCTTGGCACGGTCAATATGTTTCATCACCCTTTTGTTGACCATGAACTCTGCCTTCAATTTGGCTTCCCACAATTCACTAACCAACTCAGCTGCGAGAGTCAGGTCATCCCCCAAAATAGACACCAAAACTTGTGTCTTTGTTGGCCGGATTAACTGCAAAAGAACAGGAAAGAAATACTTGTTTCCATTAGCATTTAAAAAAGTCATTTTTCATTCACTAATTATTTTTAAAGGAAATGATACTCTCCTTTCCATAAAAGAGTTACCAGTTTACACCAAACTTGCAAACACCCGAAAAAAGAAGAAAAAAAATGCAAAGAGCAACACACAATCCAATATGTCAAATGAGCACTTCAATATAAACCACCACAAGTTAATGAAAACCAAAATGGAAACAATTAACTTCCGGAGTGTAGACAAGGGAGATGGATGGCAAAGTTTCAGAAATGAGAGAAAAAAATGAAAATAAGAAGAAAGCAACAATACATTCAGAAGAGTTCATTTACCGTCCTTTTCCCTCAGGAATCACTTCCCCCCTCCCTCAAAAGGGGGAAATTTGTAAGGATGCCCAAAGATATATGGTGAAAAGCATACACACTCCAGAACTATGCCAAATTGGTAGTCACCCTCCAAAATGTTTCTTAAATTTGCACAGCAGTACACTCTATTAGCAAATTCTGTTAAGTCATGGTTGGATAATTTTATAACCCCAAATTGCCCTTAACTTCTTGGTGTTGCCCTAAGTAAAATAGATATCATAATCTCTTTTCTAGATTGTACCTTTTATAACATCCCTCTGCCACCTTCCAAATCATACTTTCCCTTCATCATTTCTCCTTTGTTCTATCTGCCCTTGGTCACCTGCAACTAAACCTAAGGTTTTTCTAAAACAATCCAAACCCATGGGGTACTGAACCATTTCAACCCAACAGCAAAGAACCTTGGGATGAATTCCAGGTCCGCCATGCCCAAGACCTGGTAGGCAAGAAGGATTTAAATCGTCTACGACTTGAAGTCTTTTGCTTCCTGTCCTTCCAACAGCTGGATGAAGGCCACGTGGATTGTTTATATCTATAGCATTGGATTTCACACATGCATAAAACCACAACTCAAAATCCGAGGTGTGGATTTAAAGACTTCTGAGTTGGGGCTTGCATGTGCAAAATCTAACACCATGGATTTAAAGAATCCATGTGACCTTCATCCAACGGCTGGAATCACAGAAATACAAGGTTCAGGACATAGACGATTTGAATCCTAGGCAGGAATCATGGCGGGTTGTCAGGGCACCAAGGCGACTAAGGTGTTCGAGTTGGAACCCTCTACCTTGACGGGTATTGTAATCCCCTCACACCCCCTCCACCACATGATTAGGAGAAACAGCTCACTTCTGCCCACCTATGGCCAACTTTATCAATATACAAAGGAGGGAAAGCCCCGAACAAGAGCAATCGACAAGGAAAGCACCCCAAGGAAACGATTGACAACCCCCGTCCGCGCCAGGCACAGCGCAGCAAAAAGCAGAAGAGCCCCAGGTTAAGAAAGATAGAGAGCAGACAAACCAGGTAGAGACAACGAGGTCTGAAGAGCCACCAAGAGGCGATTTTGTAATTAACGATAGGAAGATGCAAAAAGGGGGAGGATGAGTAGAAAGGATAGAGAGAAGTTAGGAGAGCCAGTCTGGGTAGCCGGGAATCACCACGCGGTAGATTATATTGTTTCTTATCAACTTTTTTCAAAGTCTCGTTTTTCTTCTTGAGTTATTCCACCTTGTTAAGTAACCTCATTCAGGTACCTAACAGTAGGCTCCCCACCTAAACATGTGGTGGAGTGTGAGGGGAGCAAAATCCTCTGTCCATTGGGGTAGAGGATCAGGACTCCTAGGCAGAACCTGATGTTCAGAACCATAGAAGGACTTCGACGCCTCGGCATGAAGCTGTGGTGCCTTGACAACTATAGCAAGACTGTGATTTGAAGACATGCAACCTGCTATGTTGCAGTTCATCTAAATGGTACGGGATCCATTAATACTTGGGAGTAGGTAGAAACGTACCAGATGGTGCATAAGTTTATTGCATAGCTTGAGAACATTGTATTTCATAAACTGAGGATTTTAAACTGAAACTCAGATCTGGTTCCTCTTTTAACACCGGGTGTTCTCGAACAGATGTTTCTTCAGTTATTAATTGTTAGTTTGGCTCTCTCCAATTCTCCCCCATCACTTCCCCCTCTTTCCACCCCTCAACACCAAGGTCAACTGCAACTGCGCCACTCTTGCCACTGTCGGCAATAAAATTCCATAGAACAGAGATTAGCACAACAAGAGCAGCAGTATTGGAGCTCAAACCTTGACCTTGGACCATGGCCAAGAAAAACACTGCACGGTCAGGATCCCTAGCCTTGGCAAATGCCCTGATAAGGGCATTCAGGAGCTGGCGATCTTATTGAAACTCCATCTCCAGGTACAATTTCTGCAACACAGACAATTCCGTCTTATTGGTAACGGGTGAGCAACTGCAGAATGAGGCTGTAATTGACAAATGTGGTCTGGCAGATCGCAGTGCATCCGAGCCATCAAATGGAGGGCCTCATCGAGATTATTGTTGCGTGGACATGCACCAAGAATTGTAGCATCCACCAGATAGGCTTTTATACAATGAACCATGACTGATGCAGGCTTAAAGACCTACATCTGCAGAAGCCACATAAGACTCTCAAGTTTAGAGCCACAGCAGTAGTGATAGCAGAAGCTTTTCCATACTTCGTTCTCTCAGTCTTCTAATTGGCAGCTAGGCTTGGTCCAGCCTTGGTTCAATTTGGCTCAAATGGTATAAATTTTTGCCCAACTTAAGTTATAAAGGCAGGATAGTCTTTGAGCAAAGTTTTAATCAGTTATAAGTTATAAAAAGGTTTCTTCTTTAGTTATTTGTGTCCAAGTCATAATTTGAAGTCCTAGTTCTGCTATAGAAATGATCAAATCGGCCCTTGTTCAATTGAGGCCATCAATCCCTACAACCAAGTCACTTCATTTTTCAGGCCTTCTTGTTTTACTTTCATGAGTCATGTTCTGCACAAAATTGCCTAGGCCGTTTCAGCTTGCCTGAGTTAAAGCTTGGTGTTCAAACCACGGCTTATGCATGTCACATGTTCTTTCCATGGTTCAGTTTCAGCCAATAACCACCTCTGCCATGTGGCAAAAAATGGGCTCTTTTTTCATCCTAAAATAAAGGAAAAATCATGTAGCCGGACAAGGCTTATTGTTGTTGTATATAAAGGAAAAATCAACTAAAAGCAAAAACACCAGGAGGATTATCTTTGTAACTCTGCAAAATAAATGCTGGTCTAAAGAGAGGATGAATGCACGTGTGGCTAATTCAAAAAATTCTATACAATGGATGATATCCACAGTGAAGGATACGAAAAATTTTAAAGCATGTTTTCTTTCTTTCTTCCCTCCCCCCCCCCCAAAAAAAAAAAAAAAAAAAAAAGGCACCTTTAAAATGCTACAGTACCCATCCAAGACATCAACAGAAGTGCAATATACAACATATATGATTACCTGGTTGCGATCTTTCTCTAGTTGTTCCAGTATAGTGAATACACGCTCGATTCCAAGGCTGACACCTACTGAAGGAACCTGCTTCGTACCAAACATCCCTATAAGAGTGTCATAACGCCCACCAGCTGCAATGGAGCCAACCTGAGAGGAAATGAAAGTCTGTTATAAAATTGCACTCGCTGCATGAGGAAAGGTTTCTAAACAGTTGTGACAGCTTAGTTTCCAGTGATGATAAAGACCCAAGAATGGAAGATATTTATCATGGGCAGGTTTTCAACCAAGTAGATAAAGTGCAAAATGCAAGAGAAGTATGAGAAAAGAAATCTTAATTCGAAAATTCTCTCTCTTCTGCAGGCTGAATATGGCATATGGGAATGTGTCGGACCCCATTGACATGGTCAACTAAAATTTGTCAATTCTATAAAACTTGAAATTAACTAGCCTAAGTTGGTCAAAGAAATTGAGTTTTACATCCCTGGTTAAGTATGTAGCAATACGTCTTACATTGGCCAACAACTAAGTTAACATGCTAGGATTTGCAAATAGTTCTTCATTCACAATGCAAATTTTTTTACGTACTGCAACAATTTTGTCTGGTTTGCTTGTGGATGGGTGGTTCTTTCTTGTTTGAGGGGGAGCAAGGAAAAGAGAAAAGTAAAAGAGGGAAGAGAAAAATGGGGAGGGGGGGAAGAGTAAAGAAAGTTCCACCAGCATCCCTTGCAAGAATGAAAGGCAGCTAGGCAGAAAGAGAACCATAAACCATACTTGCATCCCTGTAATGAGAGAACTAAACTTGTCACACTCTCTACACCATGGAGATAAGTCGCAGAATCGGGATTGGTATTGATCCCGGCTGATAGGAATCATTGCTGTATTGCATGATTTTGGCTATACTTTTTTGGGATTTTTGTTTGCGGCTGCACAGATATCTATCGACGTAGGCACTGGGTTGTGACATTTGTATCTAAAAGAATCCAACGGTGCAAACGAATGTAGCTTTTGAGATTCTTTTTAATTTACAAACAGACATCCTTGGTTGAAAGTAAATTCACAAGAAAGACCAAAATTTGGGGAAACCAAAAGACAAATGAGATCGAGTTCAATGCTAACTCTTTCTTCCATCTCCGGTAGCCAGTCCATGTTCTTCGCAGCTGAACCCCTAGTTGGATGATTTTGCCTTCCTTGTCGCCACCGTAGTCCGATTGATCTCTTTCTTTGTCATCAATCCATCTACCTGCTACAGTTTTCAGGTTTCGCTACTAAACTCGACTCAACAAACAAAACAATGAAGTTTCCAGTGCTCACCACCAGAACCCATCCTCCTTGAGGGGATAAAAATGCCCTTAATCTTTGACACCACAATGGAATGATTTCTGAAACTTAGTTCCCACATAATGAAACCCAGAAGTTTTTACCTCTTTATTGGTGCAAAATGAAGATCGGTGACTGAGGAGTCATAAAATTATTGCATTGAGCACCATCAAACAAATAAATTATATGGTAATGCTATCGCTATGTATCTAGAAAGCAAAATCGATCAATCCCAACTTTGGTCCGGATGTTTTGGAATCTATTGATCAAATCGGTGGGGAACAGTATAACACGCGGATCATTCAATATCAAAAAATTTTCATTTTAATCTTAGTTTCCTTTCCTTTATTTCTCATGGAGAAAACCCTTATCCAGCCCAATCGCCTCTCGTAAAACAGAGTTTATAAGTCAAGAATCGACAAGAAACCTCCATTTCACATCTCTTCAGTTTCTATCTTTTCTTCTTTGTCTTCATCAAAAGAAATTAGGTTTTGTTTTGTGAATTTGGTATTTCGCAGGGTTGAAAAATGTAATTTAGAAAACTTAAAAAGTATTCAGTGCTAATCTCAACTGTTGAAAATTGGGCTGACACGTGTCGCAACTCTGCACCTGCGCGGACGATATCCATGCACCCGAGAACAAAACTTCATTGTTTTGAAATGAAATGCACTTTTTGCACCATTTTGCCCTCAGTGCAAACTGACATGGTGCTACCATTTGAGTCAGCTACAGGTGTCGAGTACCAGAAATATACTGTTACCACAAGTACTGAGGTACCCGAATATACTGTTACCACCCAGTGCTGAGGAAAGCATACACGGTTTTGCATGTGTTTCAGAAAGCTGTTGCTTGGGAAATCTGAGGGTTTATAGTAATTTAACTGATGCTCAAGAGCGACACAGGTAAAATATCTGTTCTTTTACTGCTGGTTGGAAGTCATTAATTCTTCATTCCCCAATCTCAATTGTGCATGATACCCAGCTGATACATCTGCTAAGAGGTAATTTGAAACATAGGGCATTAAGGTGGCAAGTTCGAAAGCTAGTCATGATGAACTACACAGGACAGCTTCAAGGACCCTCACTAGAGACGAACTTAGATCACAAGAGGTCTCTAAGAAGCCATTAATCTCTATGTCAGTCAATTATAGAGTAACTAATTAGATACCAGGAAGAAAACTAAAATGCAGAATTAGCACCAAATTCTTTAGAAAATATAGTAAATGACCTGAATGCAAAAGAAAGTAAATAGCAAATGGTGGATATCAAATATTTACCTGTGTAGTGCCTTTGAAGACTGCTTCATAAATTACTCCGGTGTAATAGTCAAGACCTCTTGCTAGGCTCAAGTCAAAAACCACCTTGTTTATGCACTTGGATTTCTCCAACGCATTAAACAAAATCTGCAACTCACTCAATGCAATAGCAGACCCTTTGTTTTCTAAAAACAGACTGCCCTCTTGTTTCAAATTTGATAATATTTCCAGTGGGGATCCCCTTCTCTTTACATAAGTTCCAATGCTATCAGCTGTCTCGACAGATAATCCCTTTTCTTCTACCTACCCACACAACCACATAACTGTAGTTAAAAGAAAAAGAAGTATACAAGATTAAGAGTTGAAGGAAAACTATTACTTCTTCTTTTTTGGGGTTTGGGGGGGGGGGGGGGGGAGGTATCCAGTAATAAAAGCAAAAACACAAAGGTGTAGCAACCCAGAAATCAAAATATAAATAAATTGTGAAAGTTTATTCACAATAAATGAATCAATTTTATTTGATTACACTTAAATTCAGTTCTAACTTATCAGATGCTAAATTGAAAAATGCACCAGTCCACGAAAACTAAAACAATTACAATTCATAAGATAAACATACAAATTCTGACATTATCAAAAAAAAAAAATTTAATTGTTTGGGGAAGAGGGGGGGGGGGAAGTAACAGAATTTTAATTTCAGAACACATGGGACTTAAAGCATAGCAAGAAGCAGCAGCAACAACAACAACAGAAGCCTTATCCCAAATAAATAGGTTCAGCAAGTTGATAATCTAATTATTAAATCATTAAATAATTTCATAACACACCAGACATTCATTTTTTTTAAAACAAATTCGAACATGCAAAACGAGATGTAGAACCATAAAAATAGGATAAAGAATCATAATGTTTCCAATGTACCTACAAGATACTTTAATTCATAGGACATCAAAGGCAGGAAAATATGGAACAGAGAGGCCTCCGAGTTCTCTTGGTACACAAAAGGGTTGATTTGATTCAGATCAAAGGTGTTGAAAGGGCCAAGATAGGCCTAAAATGACTCCTAGGAGAAGTGGTGAGAAAAGACATGAAAAGCATAGACTCCTGACAAGTAGAGGATTGAATAAAGCTGATTGGAGAAAAAGATCGAAGTAGCTGACACAATTTAGTCGGAATAACTCAGAGTTGAGTAGGATGACATTTTATGAAGCATTTGAATTCCAACACAGCATTTCAATTCTCAAGCTGTTTGCTATGATCTTGCACCCAAATTTGGAATTTAAACTGATTTTCCATCTACTTTACAATCTCCCTATATACCATTCAACTTAAATTTGTATGAGAAATTGTAATGCAATGCCGAATGGCCTGCTGAGATGACTGCTCTAAGGGAGAAATTGGGGGATTAAGAAGGGAAGGAAAAATTAACTCTCAGAACTCACAACAGGAGCTTCACTACTAAAATTCTCATTAATCAATAACTCCAACTTGAAACTGAGAAGTCCTCGTACAGTTACATAATAAATAGGTAAAGGCCTTGTTTCAAAAATAGAAACTTCTCTGGAATAGAGACTAGCCAAAATAGGAAACTATTATACTAGGCTAATGCTTAGAAAAGGAAACAGTTTTAAACTTATCCTACATAATCTACCCGAATAATTATAATCGTAAAATAAAGGAATACTAATATTATTACTAATTCCAGCTTTTATCAGACCAGAAATCTGGTTTAGGTCTAGGCCTCAGACTGGGTTTCCAAAGTGGATCATGTTGGTCCAGCCAAGCCAAGGCTACTGCATTACATTGCCTTTCAGTTACATTTTATCACCTTAAGTACCCTTACTATTATTGAGATTAGGGTACCAAACCAGCGTAACAATGGAAGTGGATATTTATTAAAAAAAAAGTTACAAAACAGATCTAAGCCATCTGTTTGAGTTGGGAGAGTGCACAGTAATGTCCAGAGAACTGTACACATAGGCATACATGGTGTGTGTGCCGAACACAAGGGAATTATTTGATAGAACTAGCCTCCAAATTTTATGTGGCTAATTATTAGGAACCAAGTCGAATACGAAAACTAATAATATTTAATTACTGAAACAAAGAAAAAATACAGATAAAGATAAACTGGTTAAAAATGGTGCCAGTCACCCCCACAGCATATGCAGCCCCTCAACCGAAGGCTGCCCAAAATCACTCTAATCGATAATCTTTCCTCAAACTTTCCTCCCTTTTATACCCAACATGTGTTAGTTATGGCAACTCACCCCACTCTCTTTCCTCCACATGTCATGAACCCAGGGGCCTAACACTACCGGCCCCTCGAAATTCACCTTGTCCTCAAGGCGAAGGAAAAATTAGGAGCTTGGTTTTCACATGCTCGCCACACAGCCACGCCACGCCAAGCAACATTCTTAGAGGTCCAATAGCAGACCCATTTCCAAGGACACAACTGGTGCCCAATGCCATCCTTCTCTCGTATATGATCAGAACCGGTTCCAAAACTTACTCCACCACAAATTGAACATAATTCACCATCTAAAGTCCCAAAAAATTCTCCAACAATTCTGGTAACTCAAAAACTCCAGGTTTAAATTTTCTGCTACAACATCGAGTGCAGCTGATGTAGGATGCTACTGGCAACTCCCTATAATCCAGCAGAAAAGTAAGGAATGGCCTGAACAGTATTAGTAGCAATAATGGGGACAGAAGTGAAGGAGTCACAGAAAACCATTTACCAAGGATCATTTTACGGTTCCCATCACCACCACCAGCCGCACCAAATTCTGGTGGTTCCCGTTTAGATTTTGTTTGCCAAAACTCATTCGAGCAACCAACTCATTTGCATAAGTCAAGTTGGGATCTGGATGCTCTCCACCCAAGTCTTCCTTCTGTGTGCAGTTCAATGATGAACTTTGGTTGTACCAATATGTTTGGCATAAACTCTACCCACTCTATAAAGTGCATCAAACTAGAACATAAATTTTGGAGATGCAAGCAGCATTGCATTTAAAAGATCCCTGAAGAAGTCGGTGTTGCCCATACTTCCTCTGGGTTCATATCCGATGGCAACAACCCACATCACTGTCATTGGGATTTGGGATTGTAGCCTTTGCATGCACCATTGCTCACGGCTTCTTTTGGTTCGGCAGCACAGCCTTTCTCAACGCAATGAGGAAAGAAGAAGGGTACCCCTGTTTTGTTGAAAGCAGACTGGTACCTGTTATGCTGAAGGCAGACCTTGAAATTGGCAGTTCAGTCGGACGAGCAAGCCCCCCTATGAAATAGACGAGCAACCTCTCTCCGCCTCTGACTGCTGCACAACCTGGTGCAACGGATTGGCTGTAGTGACGAAGGTAGAAGGGGTAATAATGATTTTCCCGAATTGCCTTAGCCTTTGTGCTTGCAAATGAGCCATAGAATTTATGGGCCCCTGTTGAGTAGTGACTAACCCAACTACTGGGCTAGGCCTCGAATTATAACCTCTAATGGGCCCTTGACTTGAACTTATATTTTTCACGTTAGTTGGGCTTCCTAGGGCCCAGTCTCTTGTTTTATGTTGCTGGCCTAAGTATCGATTGGACCAGGGTCAAGAGTTCACCCATCACCTGTTCCCCCCTTTCTTCTTCCTCTCTTTTCCTGCAGCATCCTTCTCTTAGCTGTGAAACCTAACCACCTCCACAATCTTTGCCACCAATCCCTCAACACCCATTTCTTCTAGATCCTGGGCTAAGTGACACCGCAAATCATGCAGTAACAGCCTCCATGATGCAATGCGGTTCCTCTAATGCCAGTAGTGCAGCCCGACAAGTGCTACTACTGTCGCCTCCACCTTCATCCATGATGGTTTTGCCAGAGATCTCGCCACCCAGCCTTCATCCTCTCTATCCTGGCGTTGTTTCTCCCATCCTCCATTTCCGTCGACCCCTTCTTCCTCCTCCAGGAAAAATTCAACCGATGCTTCACCGCAATTGTTTCAATTTGTAACACCTTCACCCCATGCTCGAATGGCTCTGAAAATTTTCAAAGCATCTTGTGTCTTCAGCTTTCCCTGCTTCAGCTGATTTGAATACTGATGTTTCATGAACCACAGTGCAAAAAGTGTCCTCAACCTGCTCCATCTATGTCTCCTGTCTCTCTAGGCACTACAGCGGCTTGTTCACCAAAGTCCAGTTTCAAGGCATCCTTGAAGCTTGCCCAATCAAACTCCAGCCATTTTCCCCAGTAGACCCAATCCAATGCTTCCCCTTCCAAGTGTCGAAGAGCCACACCCAATCAATCCTTGTACTCAATCAAGCATGCCCCAAAAAAGAGTATTCTTCATAAGCCATCTCTGTACATTCCCTTCGACGGAAAACATGGATAATCTGGTCTCCATCTTCCTTCCCTCGGATCTTTACGCACTTCAATACCAATTTGTTAGGAACCCGTGAGTCATATACAAGAACTAATAATATCTAATCACTGAAATCAAGAACAAACACAGATAAAGATAAACTGGTTACAATGGTCAACACCACAGCATATGCTGCCCTTCAGCCAAAGGCCGCCCAAAGTCACTCACATAATAATCAATAATCTTTCTTCATACTTTCCGTCCTTTTTATAACCCACCATGTGTCAGTTATGGCAACTCCCCCGACTCATGATCTCGGGGGCCTAACACTAATCTAGACGAAGTCCTCCCCATCCAACAATCAAAATGGAAATAACATCAGTCAGTAGGGCAGAATAGATGCCTGGAAACACTTACAAAAGTCAACGGAACTTTGCGACAATAGTAATGCACTTTATTATTACTATCTTTGTCACCATCACCATTCTTATTAATCTCATTGCTTTTATTTATGTCATTGTTAACACAGAGAAACATTGCTTTCACTTTGTCATTGTTCACACAGAAACTATTGTTAAAATTGAATCATCAAATGGAATTCTTATTCCTAAAACATTTTCAATTGATGCAACATTTCAATTTCTTGACCAGAAAACTAGCTATTGACTTATTTAAGAATCAACCTAAAATGAGATAGAAACCCAATCAAAGAGAGCAAAAGTGGCACATGCATGGTAAGAAGCCTCATTCTTGAAGTGCAGGCTGCAAGCCTTCAGGCATTCTCTTAGTGCTCACATTGAGGCAAACCACAGAGTTGTGACTCACACATAATTAGCGGAAAATGTAAAGCTTCTCAGAACATAACTATCTCACCGTCAAGGCAACCCAAGGCACTGAAAGCAATGACTAAATATAACCAAGGCCATATAGTTGTCAAGGTGCACCGATGCCAAGCTGGTTAGCTGGACAATGCCCTACAACCGTGCTTCTCACAAACAAACAACACACCTCCCCCCTCCCCCCCACCCCCCACCCCAAAAAAAAAAATCTTGCCAAAAAGAATAAATAAAGATTCACCTCTAAGAAGCCATCCATAAATGCCCATCACAATTCCCTAGCCTAGTCCAGGAGCAAAATAAATCATCACGTATAACTTAAACATAAGAGAAGAGCTTAAGAGGTACCCTCTTCATCCAGTGTTATCAAATATCAGTAAAAATGTAATAAATTTGTAACAGCACATAAAGCCAATCAAACCGCCGAAAATTTTCAGTTAAGCTTCTCAGTAACAATCAGAACCAGAGGAAAGATTGTTAAATCATGACAAAGATTAAATCAAATCCTAATAACTTAAGCCGATTAAAGCATTGCATGCTAATTGACTGACAAAAAGTTCACAATAAAAATGACTAATCAGTAATCACTCTCTTGAGAAACTTGACCTCCTTAAGTAAAAAGTTTTTCACTAAGGCACTCTAATGGATATAGTTAAGACTATAATGCCAGACAAAAATGCCTCCAATATGGATAACAAACTCCAGTGGATATAGTTAAGACTACAATGCCAGATAAAAATGCCTCCAATATGAATAACAAATTGAAAAGAAAAATTCCATGCATATATAGCAGCCCTTCCCAAGTACAACATGCACTAAATATTAATGAAAAGTCAACACAGTAGCTTTTTTCAGAAGCAAAGTAAACCCGATATTCCATATTGTACATTCTTCTCACCATTTCCTTCTTGACTTGCTCAAATGACTGTTTGTCCAACTTGTCAATACTTGAGCATATTGTTCTAAACTTTTCAGCTGGTACACCACAAATTTCCAGCATCCCATCCAGCAATTTTCGATGATTCAACTTGATCTGTTGAAGAAAGGATGAAACACTAAAGCTTTTAGACCACAAAAAAGATCCCAGTGAGCAGCCAAGAGAAAAGGCAAGAAAACTAACTACTTCCAAGGAGTCCAGAACCAAATATTAGTCCAAAAAGGCTTCTGAACAGGGCAAATATAATACCCCTTTCCTTTGGCTATTTTGACCTAAAATTTCAGTCCAAGACTGGTACAGCTAAAATTACAAGGTAAAGAATCAGTTACATGGTAAGCCATACAAAGAAGCCTAACTCAGGCAGGTGCCGAGTACAGTTACACACAATTCCCAATGGTTGTATAGGGCATGGCATAATTCTACATGGTTCAAATCAAGCAGCCATCCCTGCCTACCTAATCTAGACGGCTATCTATGAAGCCTTTTGCAACACCAACAGGAAAAATAATAAATAAGAACACCAATTCTAACATATTAACATCCAGCTCCAGTAAAAGAGGAATACCTCATAATCACCAATGTTTAACTCATCAAGAAGTTCAGTCAAAATCTTGATAACCTCAAAATCAGGCCCCATCACTTCAAATTGACCAGCAATATCAAAGTCACATTGGTAGAATTCTCGATATCGCCCCTTAGATGGATTATCCCTTCTGTATACCTTAGAAATCTGGTATCTTTTGAATGAACTGAGACCATGCATGGCCACATATCTAGCAAATGGCACAGTCAAGTCATACCGCAGCGAACATAGCTCACCACCCTATCAAACACATCAAATAAAAGGTTAAAGTTCCGGAAGAACAAAAAAAAAAGAATAAAAAGTTCCAGCTAGGAAGAGACGAAAATATATAGGTTTTTGTTGTGTTCAACAGTACATCCAGAAGGCTTACAAGGCCATGTTTGATTGTCCAAAGAGTGGGTGTGTGTGGAAATTGTGTCCCACTTTACCAAACATACATGTTATTTGGTTATTTGATGGAAGTGAAGGCATGATAAGGCCGTGTTTGGCTTTATTACAGTACATAATTCAACTAAACATTAAGTGGGTCCCACTCATTTTCTTCCACGTCACTTCCACCTCATCACGCCCCCAAACACTTTCACTTTTACCTACCCGGACAATCAAACGCAACCTACAGAATTTAAAGAATATTTGCACCTTCTCAGTTCTGTTGATTATAATTTTCTATCTACCCTCTCCTATTTCCCTTGGTTCTCTTTTACACCTCTTGTGCAACCTACGCACAAAAACATGCACGCAGCCCTATACATGCTAGGGCAATACTTATACATACACACAAAAACATGCACGTGGCCTTATATATGCTAGGGTAATAAAGAAAAATATTTTAGGAGTGATGCACTAAGAGAATGAGAGAACTTGTGAGAAAGAAAGACTATGGGAGAATTCTAGGATGTGGCATATTGGGTAAGAGGTCAAAGGGAATGAGATAAATTGGGCTAAGAAAAAATAACTCTCCTCCACAACAAAAGGAAAACAGGGTGTTTGTAAACATTAATCAAATATGTTTATAATTCAAATAAAAATAAAAATTAATTATAATTATATTTGTAACGAGGGATGGAATAGAGAAGAAAGAAAGACAAAGGGGATAGGGGAAAGTAGAGGAAATCCGAGAAGAATTAGACTTGAAGAAGGGAAGACGAAGAAGAACACTCGCAAGAAGAAGATTAGAAAAGAGAGAGAAGGGGCGCTGCAAATGCACAATGTTAAAGCTTCAAAAGTATTCCTTTGATTGCAATACAAGGGCCTATTTATAACTTCACTAAAGCTTTACAAGAAATCATGGTACAAAATTCAGTCGAAACCTGCGAAATTTCTAGGCATTTTTGGAAAAACCAAAACGAAACTAGTGAGGACCGAAAAAAAGTCCTCAATTTCAATCAAAACTGTTGAAATTTCGTCGAAACTTGTCGAAACCTTGAAACCTGTCGAAACTTGGTTCAACCCAGTTGGACCAGCTGGTTCATGACAGAAAATAATTCCCAAATTTCATGGGAAACTTGGGAAATTTCGTGGGAAACTTTGGAAATTTTGTGGAAACATGGGAAATTTCGTGAAAACCTGAGAAATTTTGTGGAAACTTGGGACTTTTTCCCATAAATTTTGTAGCTTTCCCAAATTTTTAATTTTTTTGTTTATTTCATGTTTCCCCAAATAGAAGTGTTGTGGTTCCAATTTACAAAAATAAAGGAGATATTCAAAGTTGTAATAACTATAGGGACATTAAATTGATGAGCCATACGATGAAGTTATGGGAGAGAATAATTGAAACCCATTTGAGAAGTAACTACAGTTACAGAGAACCAATTTGGGTTTATGCCGGGAAGATCTACAACGGAGGCTATTTACCTAAGTAGGAGACTTATGGAAAGGTATAGAGAATGTAGGAAAGACCTTCATATGGTATTTATTGACCTAGAAAAAGCTTATGATAGAGTCCCTAGAGCGTTAATTTGGCAAGTCCTAGAGAAAAGAAGTTTTGCAAGTAAATATATAGATATAGTTAAGGATATGTATGATGGTTCGGTGACTAGTGTTAGAACAGTGGGGGGACAAAGTAATGAATTCCCGATAACAGTTGGGCTACATTAAGGGTCAGCTTTAAGCCCATATCTATTTGCACTGGTAATGGATGAATTAACCAAAGACATTCAAGATGAAGTCCCCTGGTGTATGCTTTTTGCAGATGATATTGTGTTGATTGATGAGACCCAAGTGGGGATTAATACCAAATTAGAATCATGGAGAGTAGCTTTAGAATCAAAAGGCTTTAAACTTAGTAGATCGAAGACAGAATATCTAGTTTGTAACTTTAGTCATGATTGGGCAGATGATGAGGTGGTGATACTTGACGATAAAGAGATTCCTCAGAGTGATTGTTTTAGGTACTTAGGTTCAATCATAAGTAAAAGAGGTGATTTAGAGGATGAGGTTTCCCAAAGAATTAAAATAGGGTGGATGAAGTGGAGAGGTGCGTCCAGGGTCTTATATGATCGGCGTATTCCATTCAAGCTTAAAGGAAAATTTTATAGGACTATTGTTCGACCAACTATGATGTACGGTGCAGAGTGTTGGGCTATTAAAAAGAATCATATAGATAAACTCAATGTAGCAGAAATGAGGATGCTAAGATGGATGAGTGGCAAAACTAGGATGGCTAAGATAAGAAATGATCATATTAGAGTTGGTCTCGGAGTTGCTCCCATAAGTGATAAGCTTCGAGAAAGTCATTTGAGGTGGCACGGCCACGTTCAACGGAGACCTACAAATGCCCCTGTACGGAGAAGTGATATAATCCATATTGAAGGAACTAGAAGAGCTAGGGGTAGACCTAAGATAACCTTAGGAGAAGTGGTGAGAAATGATATGTATAGCTTAGGCCTTGTATCTAGCATGGCCTCGAACAGAACTGATTGGAGGGCAAGAATCCATGTAGCCAACCCCATTTAGTTGGGACAAGGCTTATTGTTGTTGTTGTTGTATTTCATGTTTTCCCAAATACCACGACAAATCCCCCCTCCATCAGGACTTCCCTATCCAAAGTGTGTATTCCCTCAAGCTGGTTATCTTAAGCATGTTGATGACCAGACTCATAAAGTTACAGTTGTCGATTACCTTGACAACCATAGGCATGAAATGTCATGGGATGTCTATGTTCGTTGGTTGGAGGAGAGGATGTTACAGGCATAGTACTACTCAGCTCACAAGATGAATCCACTATTGGCACTCCTCTTAGCACTAAGTTGTATTTTCCTTTTATTGTCAACTATTTTGAAGTTAGAAATTATATATTAAATGTTATATGCTTAAGGAGTTAAGTTTATAATATACTTTTCGAACAACTCTACATTGATGTTATGTTCATTGAATGACATATCTACATTGATTTTTTTAGCAAAATACAACCAATGCGTTCTTTATACTCTAATTAGCTTAAATACAAAATTTCACCCCAAAATACTCTCTAAAACCCGTCAAAATTTGATGTCGAAACTTGTACGGAAAAGTCCTCGGTTTCCTCAAAATTTCCCAAGTTTCCACCTAAATTTCCCATTTTCACCCAGTCGAAACTTAAGTTTCCCTTGAATTTTTTACCATGCAAGAAATAGAAACTTAGTTCACTGAAAAATAAAAACTAATATCCTAGTAACTAGTGACGGTAAAATCTTATGGAATTAAAGACTACCAAAATAGAAAATCAACTAAGGTTCTAAATCTCCCAAAAATAAAATCTTCATGCACTCTAATTTTGGGCCCCACGAATCCTCTATGAAATATTGCCAATATGCCAAATAATAGGCTGTGACACTGTTCACATGCACAGTATTTTGGCCTCCCTTCTTCATGTTTTGTCCCATTGTAGCAATTTAGGTGGATTGGTGAAAATTGTGGAACGAGGGAACCTTCCAATTGGACCAGTTGGCAGGTTTGAGATGGCCTTCAATGCTGGTTCGGGTTGGTTCCTGGCTGGTTGTCTTGCATCAATTTCTCCCTCTTCCACAAATTTCATAGAAAAAGTTTGCCTCACAATAGGCACCACAAAAAAAGATTTGACAGGTGATTGCAACATATTTCAGTCAAAACAACTAAGAAAAGAAATTAGGGAAAAGCAAAAGGAGGAAGAAAAAAAATACAAGGGATAAAAATATCTCAAGGAGGAGAAGAAAAGTACCTAATTGAAAGAAGGTTGAACAGATCGCAAGAGAGAGGAGATTGACCAGGTTTGGGCTCTGATACCAATTAATGAGCGATGGGATAAAAAAGAAAGAAGGATATAAAAGAAAGGGGAAAGACGTTGAAATCTAAGAAGAACTAATCTTGAAGAAGGGGAAGGAGAAGAACACTCATAAGAAGAAGAAGAAGAGAAACGGGGAGGGGGAAGAGAGAGAGAGACAAGGGGGGGGCTGCAAACCCACGATATTATAGCTTCAATTCATCCCTTTTTAACCTCCAAAAGTCTTCTTTTTATGGCAATTTCAAGGCCTATTTATAGCTTGGCTAAAGCTTTACAAGAAATAGAAACTTAAAAGATTGAAAATAGAAACTAATATCCTAAGAACTCGCGACAATAAAACGTTCCGAAAATAGAAACTAAATTAAGGTCCTAAATTTCCCAAGAATAAAACCTTCATGCAATCTGATTTTGGGCCCCAAAAATCCTCTATGAAATATTCCTGATTTGCCAAATAATTGCTTGTGACACTATTCACGTGAACAGCGACATGAGAAGTATTTTGGCCCCCATTCTACAATGTTTTGTGATTTTTGTCCCATTGAGGCAGTCCAGGTTGGTTGGTCAAAATTGTGGAGCAAGGGATCTCAAGTAGGAGCAGCTGGCCGGTTTGAGGGGCCTTCAATGCTGGCTTGAATTGGTTTCTAGCTGGTTGTCCTACATCAATTTATGGATAGTTAATATTGTGGACAGAGAGGCACAAGGTTCATGGAGAATGAGTGAGCAAAATAAGGGTTGAGCATGTTTTAAATACACACATAATCAAGGAAGGGATTGATATTTATGGCTCCAAATTGGTTTTATTTAATATCCATCCCACTAGCCCAACATCATACGCACCAAATAACGTATATGTAGTAGTTAAGCATGCAACACAATTTTGTTATGATCTGATGCTTTCACAAGCTATAAAGAATCTATCATTTTATTCATAACAATTTCAATGATTCCCTTCCACTTGTACTCCCATGAAAGCATGAAGTCCTTCATTTTGATCAAAATTACAAATTAAAATCTTCTCGAAAAGTTCATCCAAAAAATTATTTTCTAAAAAAACAAGATACACAAGTATTAAGTTCTTCATTCTCATGAGAAATGCAAAGACAAAAAGCAAAAGATGTCTAACGTAGGTCACGTATGGCTTTGATTAGACTTAAAGCTCAAGTCCAAACTCTTTAGATAACATTATAAAAAGATAAAAGAACCACCTAAAGGCTGAACATATATTCTACTATAGGACTACTAAATATTTTACAACTTCAACAAGTAAATAACATTAGAATTGCATGCCTACTATGACTTTTGGCCAACCAAGCTACAACTAGCGTGACTGAAAAATACTCCCAACGATATAATTGTTCCTGGCAAGGAACAAATTTCGATCAAAACTGGAATTTCGACCTTGCAAAAGGCCAAAATTTCAATGTTTCGGTCGAAATTTTGACCAAAACTGGACACTTTTTTTCTGACAATTGTAACTTCAATTTCAGGCTTCAAATGGACTTAAAATAATTTGAATTCTTGTATACTATCTATTTTAAGCATAATAAACACTATAGAACTACTAGTTTACCAAAAAACCATTGAAAATGTAACATCCGAGTATATACTACATATGAGAAGAAGCGAGAATGTTACCAAATACAAGAAAGAGAGTGTTTGACACAAGAAATACACACTAAGTACCTTGAAAAGCCCCACAAGATGCTCAAAAAAATACATACATGCTTCTAATAATAATCTCCTATTTTTAAATATAAAAAATATATATAAGTATTTTTTAATATATAAAATACACACTAACTATCTTAAAAGGCTCGACAACATGCTCCAAAAATTGCATACATGCTTCCAATAATAGCCTCCTATTTTAAATTTAAAACAGAAATTAATTAGTTTTTTAATTATTTAAATATATATATATATATATATATATTAAATACAGTAAAATTACATAATTAATAGAATAAAATTGATTCAACATCATCACAGCAATATGGTGTCTCAACTCTTCACATACATTAACTTTGAAGCTCATACATCTACTATACATATACATTTTTAGCAATATACATAATTTACTAAATAATTTTTAATAACAGAAAAATAAAAAAAAATAGTAAGAAGAATAAAAAATTAATTTTGACACTATAAATTCATAGATCAACACTCTAAAGTAAACATACTTATATTGGAAGCAATCCAAGAAGATCTAAGGCACAAACGAAACAAAATAAAAAAAAATGAGGAAGTTGGTTACTCACCTTACAAGATTTGAGAAAATGCACAAATGGAGGAGCAAATCTAGTGTTTGAATGAAATGGAGTAGTAGAAATTAGGTGAAAAGAGGGATGAAATCAAGAGAAATCAAAATAAAAATTAAAAAAAAATTTGAAAAAAGGGTCAAAATGTCTGAGGCAATATGGCTTGATAGGCTTGAAATTGACGATAGGTCGAAAAACAGGTCGAAAATGGACACTTTATAGCATACCATTGTGTCATTTTGGCTCGATATCATATTGGGTCGATATTTCGTATCGTATCGACCGAAATACAGGACACTTTTCGTGCCTGTCCTTGCATTTCAATTCGATTTGAAAATATGCAGGCATTTCGACCGAAATTAACGTAATTTCGGTCAAATTTTGTTCCATGGTTCCTGGTTTGAAAGAGAATCAATAGTCCATAAGACATAAATAGAATTTGCAAATGCAACTAAATAAGATATATGCATGAAAGAGAGTGTTCAAGGGGAAGAGTCCTAGAAGGGAGTGTTCTTTCCAACTTTAGAACTTTCTATCACACACATAGACTCCCACACACCACCACAACACAACTAAAGAGTTCAAAAAAAGTTTCCTATCCAAAGAGAGACTTTGACCAGTAAACCTGAGGATTTTAATTCTCCCCCTCCGATTTTTGAACCTGGTCAGGCGGAGACCACTCTTATGAAGCACACTATTGAGGTATTTCAAAACAAGATTGACCAGAATAAGGAGGTGCAAACTTATCAGAGGAAGAATACAACTGGCAAAAGTAGGCGGAGAAAGGTGACACATTACCACTTCAGTCCCTCACTCTAAAATTAGATTTTATTGTCCCCCTTGAGGTATCTTCTTCTAATCTTCCTATTGCTGTTAGAAAAGGAGTTAGATCTTATACTCAGCATCCCATAGCTAAATATGTTTCTTATGACTCTTTATCTGACTCTTACCATGCTTTTATATCTTCTCTATCATCTATTTATATTCCTAAAAGTTGGCAAAAAGCCTATGCTAATAAGAGATGGAAGACAACTATGGTAGACAAAATGCAAGTAATGAAGAAAAATAATACTTGGGAGCTGGTTACACTTCCTCTAGGAAAAAAACCTGTGGGCTGCAAATGGGTGCTTGTGGTTAAACATAATATGGATGGATTGGTCAACAAGTTGAAGGCTAGACTAGTTGCAAAGGGGTTTACCCAAACCTATGGCATTGATTATAATGAGACTTTTGCCCCTATTACAAAACTAAACACCATCAGAGTTCCATTGTTTGTAGCTCTGAACAAAGACTGGAACTTACACCAACTAGACGTAAAGAATGCATTCTTACTTGGAGAGTTGGAGGAAGAAGTCTATATGAAAATCTCACATGGTTCCTCCGATGACATTACTGTAGGGAAAATTTGTTGGTTGAAGAGGTCAATTATGCGTTAAAACAGTCTCCTAAATACTGGTTTGGACGCCTCCAGAAGGAAGTACATCTATAGGGTACAAGCAAAGCACTGTTGATCATACACTATTTGTCAAGAAGTCAAGTACCAATATCACACTTCTTATTGTTTATATAGACAATATTGTCATCACAGGGATGGTGAAGAAATTCAAAGGTTAAAGGACTTTATTGGTAGAGAGTTTGAGATTAAAGATCTAAGGAAGTTACAGTACTTCCTAGGGATTGAAGTGGCTCGATCAAAAAAGGGTATATACACATCCCAAAGAAAGTATGTCCTAAATTTATTATCAGAAGTGGGAATGTTGGGGTGTAAAGCAATTGATACCCCTATTGAGACTGGAACTAAACTTAAGGACAAAGAGGGAGAACCAGTGGACAAAGGCTGATAAGAAAGCTTATTTACTTGTCCCACACCAAACCAGACATTGCTTTTGCCGTGGGGATAGTGAGCCAATTCATGCATGATCCATATTTAGTTCACATAAAGAATTGCGGTATTTGAAGGAACTCCTGGACAAGGAATACTTTTATCACCCACTAATAATCTAAGGGTAGAAGCATAGACTGATGCAAACTACACTGGGTCTCCTGACAGAAAGTCAATTTCAGGTTATTGTACCTTTGTTAGAGGTAATCTAATTACTTGGAGGAGTAAGAAACAGG